>NC_136339.1:3191910-3224410 GCF_964198595.1 Lampetra fluviatilis
ACTACCCCCCTCCCCCCCTCCCCCCCCTCCCCCACTCCCCCACTCCCCCCCTCCCCCACTACCCCCCCTCCCCCCCTCCCCCCCCCTCCCCCACTCCCCCACTCCCCCCTCCCCCCCTCCCCCCACTCCCCCCCTCCCCCCCTCCCCCCCCCCTCCCCCACTCCCCCACTCCCCCCCTCCCCCCCCTCCCCCACTCCCCCCCTCCCCCACTCCCCCCCCTCCCCCCCCTCCCCCACTCCCCCCTCCCCCCCTCCCCCCCTCCCCCCTCCCCCACTCCCCCCCTCCCCCCCCTCCCCCACTCCCCCACTTCCCCCTCCCCCCCTCCCCCACTCCCCCCCTCCCCCCCTCCCCCCCTCCCCCACTCCCCCCCTCCCCCCCCCCTCCCCCACTCCCCCACTTTCCCCCTCCCCCCCTCCCCCACTCCCCCCCTCCCCCCCCTCCCCCACTCCCCCCTCCCCCCTCCCCCCCTCCCCCCCTCCCCCCCTCCCCCACTCCCCCCCCTCCCCCCCCCTCCCCCACTCCCCCACTTTCCCCCTCCCCCCCTCCCCCACTCCCCCCCTCCCCCCTCCCCCCCTCCCCACTCCCCCCTCCCCCCCCTCCCCCACTCCCCCACTTTCCCCTCCCCCCCTCCCCCACTCCCCCCCTCCCCACTCCCCCCCTCCCCCCCCCTCCCCCACTCCCCCACTTTCCCCCTCCCCCCCCCTCCCCCACTCCCCCACTTTCCCCCTCCCCCCCTCCCCCCCTCCCCCCCTCCCCCACTCCCCCCCTCCCCCCCCCTCCCCCACTCCCCCACTTTCCCCCTCCCCCCCTCCCCCACTCCCCCCCTCCCCCACTCCCCCCCTCCCCCCCCCTCCCCCACTCCCCCACTTTCCCCCTCCCCCCCTCCCCCACTCCCCCCCTCCCCCCCCTCCCCCACTCCCCCACTCCCCCCCCCTTAAGCTACGAACGGGACCTTCATCAATACACTGCTGGATGAATGCCTCCCGCATGATGCGTCGGTCACGTGAGGGTTTGTTGTTGTTGTTGTTGCTATTCTTGGTTCTTTCGGTAAAGTCACGTAGAAGGGAAGTAATAAAATAATAAAAATAAAACATAATTAAATATTTAAATAAAACATAATAATATAATAAAAATAAAACATAATAAAATAATAAAAATAAAACATAATTCAGACGCTGTCTCCCCGACAGACCTGGTCTTCACCTGAGGACGGCTGCTTGCGTTGTGGCCGAAACGTCGTGAGAATTATTTTATTATGTTTTATTTTTATTATTTTATTATTTCTCTTCCACGTGACTTTACCGAAAGAACCAAGAAGATGAATCCCTGCAGTCACGAAAGAAGCTTTAAATCGAAATTGTATTGTTTTATTTTTATTATTTTATTATTTCCCTTCTACGTGACTTTACTGAAAGAACCAAGAAGATGAATGCCTGCAGTCACGAAAGTTTTAAATCGAAATTTTATTGTTTTATTTTAATTTTTTGATTATGTTTATGATTATTATTTTATTATGTTTTATTTTGATTCTTTTATTATGTTTTATTTTAAATATTTAATTATGTTTTATTTTTATTATTTTATTATGTTTTATTTTTATTATTTTATTACTTCCCTTCTACGTGACTTTACCGAAAGAATCAAGAAGATGAATGACTGCAGTCACGAAAGCTTTAAATCGAAAGTTGTTGTTGCTGTTTGAAGCATACTTGACCACGCCGGTCACTGCGTTTTGGTGAATGTGGAGGGGCGTTTGGGGGATAGGGCAAGGCATGGTGGCCTGGACATGTTGAGATGTCGCTTGGGAAATTAAAAACAAAAGCGACAGTATCGACTCATAGAGACGCATGGAGACCCGTAGAGATGCATAGAGTCCCCAGAGAGATGCATTGAAGACACAAGCCACAGTAGTTGGACCCTGCAGATACATGGAGATACACAGAGACCCATAGAGATGCATAGAGTCCCAGAGAGATGCATTGAAGACACAAGCCACAGTAGTTGGACCGTGCAGATATATGGAGAATCTCCATGTATCTGGAGAATCTCAATGTATCTGTAGGGTGTTCTATTCCGGCAAATCGTATGTTGGTAGGCTGAAGAATTATACTACACTATACACTACACCACTATACACTACACTACTATATACTACACTATACACTATTATACACTACACTATTATATACTACACTATACACTACTATACACTACTAAACACTACACTACTACACTATACACTACACTATACACTACACAACTATACACTACACTATACACTACACTATACACTACACTATACACTACACTATACACTACACTATACACTACACTACTATACACTACACTACTACACTATACACTACACTACTACACTATACACTACACTATACACTACACAACTATACACTACACTATACACTACACATTACACTATACACTACACCACCATACATTACACTATGACACTACACTATACACTACACTACACACTACACTATACACTACACTATACACCACTATACACCACTATACACTACACTATACACTACACTATACACTACACTATACACTATACACTACACTATACACTACACTATACACTACACTACTATACACTACTACACTATACACTACACTATACACTACACCACCATACACTACACTATACACTACACTATACACTACACTACACACTACACTATACACCACTATACACTACACTATACACTACACTATACACTACACTACACACTACACTATACACTACACTATACACTACACAACTATACACTACACTATACACTACACATTACACTATACACTACACTATACACTACACTACACACTATACCATACACTACACTATACACCACTATACACCACTATACACTACACTATACACTACACTATACACTACACTACTATACACTACTACACTATACACTACACAACTATACACTACACTATACACTACACATTACACTATACACTACACCACCATACACTACACTATACACTACACTACACACTGCACTACACTATACACTACACTATACACCACTATACACTACACTATACACTACACTATACACTACACTATACACTACACTATACACTACTACACTATACACTACACTATACACTACACAACTATACACTACACTATACACTACACATTACACTATACACTACACCACCATACACTACACTATACACTACACTATACACTACACTACACACTACACTATACACCACTATACACTACACCACCATACACTACACTACACACTACACTATACACTACACTATACACAACTATACACTACACTATACACTACACTATACACTACACTACACACTACACTACACACTACACTATACACTACACTATACACTACACTACACTATACACTACACTATACACTACACTACACACTACACTACACACTACACTATACACTACACTATACACTACACTATACACTACACTAGTAACTAATTGCCGTTTTCTGAAACGACCCCTCTCTCTGTGCCGATGTGTCCTCTCTCTGTGTGTCCTTGTGATGTCTGTCTGCTTGTATGTCTGTCTATATTTTTCTAGTTAGATTTTTGTTGCTATTTCTCTTATGCCTGATGGTGATTGCTTGTGTTGCAATCGAAACGTCGCTATTATTTTAATTCATTATTTTATCTTTAGACGTGACTTAACCGAAAGAACCAAAGAATAATTCCTGCAGTCACGAAAGCTCCAAAAATTAAGATTCAAAGAGTATTATATTATTGTAGAAAAATCAAATAAAACACGACGGTTTCGATCGCAACACAAGCGATCTGATTTGCGTTATTTTATTTTATTTCTACCCACGTAACTTTACCGAGGAGGAAGAGCGAAACGAAACGAACTCTCTCTTTTTATTTTTCTACGATGCAGAGGAAACAAGAAGACGCTCGGTTTAGTCGGCACTTTGCTTCGTTCATCATTTAGTTTGTTTGTTTCAATGCTTAGCTTGATGTGCAATCTGTTTAAATGAATTATTTCACGAAAGATTTCAAGCTCCGCACTCTCCGTCGGCTGAAGCCCTCTCGTCATGAGCAACAGCAGCAGCAGAAGCTGTGGTTATCCAGGAGAATAAAGAGCTCCTGAAACCACATTGCCATACCCTGTTAAGTCTATGGGTAATGTTAAGTCTAGGGGTAATGTTAGTCTATGTGTAATGTTAGTCTATGTGCAATGTTAAGTTTATGGGTAATGTTAGTCTATGGGTAATGTTAAGTCTATGAGTAATGTTAGTCTATGTGTAATGTTAAGTTTATGGGTAATGTTAAGTCTATGAGTAATGTTAGTCTATGGGCAATGTTAGTCTATGGGTAATGTTAAGTCTATGTGTAATGTTAGTCTATGGGTAATGTTAGTCTATGTGTAATGTTAAGTTTATGGGTAATGTTAGTCTATGTGTAATGTTAGTCTATGGGTAATGTTAGTCTATGGGTAATGTTAGTCTATGTGTAATGTTAAGTTTATGGGTAATGTTAAGTCAATGGGTAATGTTAGTCTATGTGTAATGTTAAGTTTATGGGTAATGTTAAGTCTATGGGCAATGTTAGTCTATGTGTAATGTTAAGTTTATGGGTAATGTTAAGTCTATGGGTAATGTTAGTCTATGGGTAATGTTAGTCTATGGGCAATGTTAGTCTATGGGTAATGTTAGTCTATGGGTAATGTTAGTCTATGGGTAATGTTAAGTCTATTGGTAATGTTAGTCTATGGGTAATGTTAGTCTATGGGTAATGTTAAGTCTATGAGTAATGTTAGTCTATGTGTAATGTTAGTCTATGGGTAATGTTAAGTTTATGGGTAATGTTAAGTCTATGGGTAATGTTAAGTCTATTGGTAATGTTAGTCTATGGGTAATGTTAGTCTATGGGTAATGTTAAGTCTATTGGTAATGTTTGTCTATGGGTAATGTTAGTCTATGGGTAATGTTAAGTCTATTGGTAATGTTAGTCTATGGGTAATGTTAGTCTATGGGTAATGTTAGTCTATGGGTAATGTTAGTCTATGGGTAATGTTAAGTCTATGGGTAATGTTAAGTCTATGGGTAATGTTAAGTATATGGGTAATGTTAGTCTATGGGTAATGTTAGTCTATGGGTAATGTTAGTCTATGTGTAATGTTAGTCTATGGGTAATGTTAGTCTATGGGTAATGTTAGTCTATGTGTAATGTTAGTCTATGGGTAATGTTAGTCTATGGGTAATGTTAGTATATGTGTAATGTTAGTCTATGGGTAATGTTAGTCTATGGGTAATGTTAGTCTATGGGTAATGTTAGTCTATGGGTAATGTTAGTCTATGGGTAATGTTAGTCTATGTGTAATGTTAGTCTATGGGTAATGTTAGTCTATGGGTAATGTTAAGTCTATGGGTAATGTTAGTCTATGGGTAATGTTAGTCTATGGGTAATGTTAAGTCTATGGGCAATGTTAGTCTATGGGTAATGTTAAGTCTATGGGTAATGTTAAGTCTATGGGTAATGTTAGTTTATGGGTAATGTTAAGTCGATGGGTAATGTTAGTCTATGGGTAATGTTAAGTCTATGGGTAATGTTAAGTCTAGGGGTAATGTTAGGACAGTGGGCAACGTTAGTCTATGGGTAATGTTAAGTCGATGGGCATTGTTAGTCTATGGGTAATGTTAGTCTATGGGTAATGTTAGTCTATGGGTAATGTTAGGACAGTGGGCAATGTTAAGTCTATGGGTAATGTTAAGTCTATGGGTAATGTTAGTCTATGGGAAATGTTAAGTCGATGGGTAATGTTAGTCTATGGGTAATGTTAAGTCGATGGGTAATGTTAGTCTATGGGCAATGTTAAGTCTATGGGTAATGTTAGTCTATGGGTGATGTTAAGTCTATGGGTAATGTTAAGTCTATGGGTAATGTTAAGTCTATGGGCAATGTTAGTCTATGTGTAATGTTAAGTCTATGGGTAATGTTAGTCTATGGGTAATGTTAGTCTATGGGTAATGTTAAGTCTATGGGTAATGTTAGTCTATGGGCAATGTTAGTCTATGGGTAATGTTAAGTCTATGGGTGATGTTAGTCTATGGGCAATGTTAGTCTATGTGTAATGTTAAGTCTATGGGTAATGTTAGTCTATGGGTAATGTTAAGTCTATGGGTAATGTTAGTCTATGTGTAATGTTAAGCCTATGGGTAATGTTAGTCTATGGGTAAAGTTAAGTCTATGGGTAATGTTAAGTCTATGGGTAATGTTAAGTCTATGGGTAATGTTAGTCTATGGGTAATGTTAAGTCTATGGGTAATGTTAAGTCTATGGGTAATGTTAGTCTATGGGTAATGTTAGTCTATGGGTAATGTTAGTCTATGTGTAATGTTAAGTCTATGTGTAATGTTAGTCTATGTGAAGTATTGGAAAATGACGGCAGGAAACTCCTTGACGGGAACACACTTCTTTTATTAAATCTTGACTTGTAACAATACAACGCGTGGCCTCTCTTCTTCACAATGCAGTCACCATACAACGGTACAACTCGTGACCTCTTCTTCTTCACCCTACGCTTCTCTTGACTCTCTGGATTCTGTGCTGCGGGCTCTCTGTGCCTCGTGTAGACTCCGCGCCTCGGCTACACTCTTCTCTCGCCTCGTGTAGACTCTGCGTCTCTGCTACACTCTCCACTCGCCTCGTGTAGACTTTGCATCTCTCTCTCTGGCTACACCGTATGCATACTCGGCTCGTGTAGACCTTCCTCTCTCTCTGGCTACACCGTATGCATACTCGGCTCGTGTAGACCGTTCTCTCTCGCTGGCTACACACTATACATCACTCAGCTCGTGTAGACCGTTCTCTCTCTCTGGCTACACACTATACATTACTCAGCTCGTGTAGACCGTTCTCTCTCGCTGGCTACACACTATACATTACTCAGCTCGTGTAGACCGTTCTCTCTCGCTGGCTACACACTTATACCTTACTCTCCTCTACTCTCCATTACTCTCCATTACTCTCCTCTCCGGGCTCTATCTCTGCACCTTCGTCTTCATTCTTAGATGGTTCCACTTCTGCCCCCTGCTCCTCTGTGCATCACCTTATATACCTCTTCTTCCCGGGAGACGGAGCGGATGCGGACCTCAACGTCGGCACCGCTCCTCAGTTACCCAATCCCCACGCGCTATCCCTACAATCCGGTTCCGCTCAGCGCGTGTTTCCACTCCCCGACCAATCACACCGCGCTGCTACCCGATCACTCCCTCTGGG
This sequence comes from Lampetra fluviatilis, assembly GCF_964198595.1. Taxonomy (NCBI): domain Eukaryota; kingdom Metazoa; phylum Chordata; class Hyperoartia; order Petromyzontiformes; family Petromyzontidae; genus Lampetra; species Lampetra fluviatilis. The sequence continues at coordinate 3,199,189 of NC_136339.1, forward strand.
CGCGTCACCGGCACACAGCCAATCAGCAGCACTACCCCCACCCGCGCACTGACGCCTGCTCCTCCCCGTCAGCGCGCGTCACCACACACACACCCGTACATACGCGCTGGCACACGACATATACACCCAGCGCGTATCACCACTACATCACCCCCTCCCACATAGCTCGCAGCCGGCCCGGCTGCTAACAACAACCAACCGCGACGATAAAACGACAACCAACAAAAAAAAACCCCGTAACCCCCCGAGTGTGCCCCGTAACATAACACAACAACAACAACAACAAGAATAACTATGTACAGATTGACAATGAACACGAAAAGTCAACAATAACACGATACGAGCAAATTCGAAACGAACGCGCCCCACGTCCCTGCGATTACACGCAGTGACGAGGCGCTCCAACTGCCCCGACTCCTCACGAGGCAGGTCATGCAAAGTAGCACGACCTGGCGCGAGTCCGTCTGGCTGGTCCATCGTATGGGGCGGGACACTGACGACCGTCCGGCGGTTCCGGCTGCTCCAGACGGCGCGGAACGGGCCTGAAAGGGCCGGCCCCGCCGCGGAGATCCGGCCGCCGGTGATCGGCAGCTGTCAGTTCCGAGACACCTGGGAGCAGATCAGGCGAAAATACGTGTGGATCAGGCAGAGACATTTCCCCCTCTGGGTCGCCGGTCACGTCACACGCCCGGCCATCACGACACAAGGGGAGGCCATATGGAGGCGAGAACGGTTTCAGTCGGGAGGGGTGAACGTACCAACGGCGCTTTCCCCACTTTATCTGAACGCACTGGGGCCGTGCAACGCGCACGACCTCCACGGGTCCCCTCCACGGTCTCAACAATTTAGGCGACGTAGCCAAGGGTGCCTGAGGGCAATGCAGCCAGGCCCTGTCACCTGGTTTCCATTCGTGCATGGACACCTTCCGTGCCCGCAACCGTTCATTAGCAATTTGGCGAGCCCGCGAATTAAGCCGTGCGGCCTCCCTCGCCTCTGTCAGCTTGTGAATATTAAACTTAATATGTTCTGCCAAATTAGAATTAGTTCGTGGAGCGGACAGGCCAAGTTGCGTTTCCATTGGCGGGTCAGCTTCCCGACCGTACATCAAATAGAATGGGGAAAACCCCGTAGCTGCATGGGGGGCCATTCTATACGCGGCAAGGACTCCCGGGACCTGCAGGTCCCAATCTACATGTGCCTCGCACACCTGCTGGCACAGCATGGAAGTCAAGGTTTTGTGGAGTCTCTCCACCATCCCGTCAGTCTGCGGGTGGTACGGGGAGGTACGCACCTTCTTGGTACCCAACAGATCGCACACCTCTTGCAACAATTTACTCGAAAAATGTTTACCTTGGTCGGTCAGCAGGCGTTCGGGAGCCCCCTTGTCCAGGACATAGCCCTGGACGAAGGCATCCGTCACAGCCGCTGCCGACTGGTTAGCGAGAGGCCACGCCATAGGCCATCGGGTAAAGTATTCGACCCCCACTAACAAATATTTATTCCCTCTCGGCGTGACTGGGAAGGGCCCCAAAATATCGAGTGCAACGAGCTCGTTGGTACGCGAGACCTGAATAGATTGCAGCGGTGGATTAGCTGCCACGGCCGGTGGTTTACGCCTGGCGCACTCAACGCACCCCTTCAGAATATGCACCACATCACTTCCCATTCCCGGCCAGTAATAGTCACGCTGAAGCAGGGCAAGCGTCTTGTTAACTCCCAAGTGCAAGAGGCGTTCGTGTGCCGCCAAGACAACCCTCCCCCTCACAGCGGAAGGCACCACGAGTGCGTTCCGCCGGGACAAACTGTCCCATTTCAATAACACGCCCTGCTCAAGTACATAGGAGCCGGTACGCTCCTGGTCCCCCTCGGGACCCCCAACCTTGCGGCGCAATGCTAGCAGCGAGCTGTCCGCCATCTGGAGGCGGCCCCATTCGCTGAGCGACAGCGAGAGCAGCGAGTCCCGACCCTGAGAGGCAGTGGAATCATCCCCGATCGGTGCGCCCGCTGTCGCAGCCAGTGCCCCCATCTCCCCCGCAAGCGTCGGTTTACAGCGCGCCGATCCCGACAAACACGCGCATTCATCACAAGGCAACAACCGCGACAAGCAATCGGCATTCGTGTGTCGCAACCTCTTACGGTACGTAGTCGTAAACTGATAGTCCTGGAGGACTTCCAACCAACGCGACAACTGGCCCGAGGGCTGGGCGACCCTCAATGAATACTGTAGCGCCGCGTGGTCCGTTCGGACTGTAAAGTGACGACCATAAAGATATGGCCTAAACTGCTGCACAAAAAAAACAATGGCAAGCAGCTCGCGACGGGTGACACAGTAGCGCTGCTCCGCCGGAGACAACACCCTACTACCGTAGGCGACAACTCTTTCGACACCCCTAACGACTTGGGATAGCACCCCCCCAATGCCCGTGTTGCTAGCATCCGTGTCCAGCAAAAAGGGACTGGCAAAATCGGGATAACACAAGGGTGGGGCACCCACCAAGGCGTCCCGGAGGGAGCGAAACGCGGCCTCCTCCTCCGGTCCCCATTTGAACTTCACTCCCTTCGCCGTTAGAGCGTGCAAGGGTTTTGCAATAGTGGCGAAGTGCTCAACGAACCGCCGATAATAAGAAGCAAACCCGATGAAACTACGCACGTCGGAAACGGACGTAGGTGTTGGCCACGAACCGACACAATCCGTCTTCGCGGGATCGGTGGAGATCCCCGAAGAATCGACAATGTGACCCAAGTATCTAACGGACCTACGAAGGAGGTGACATTTGGCCGGTTTAAATTTCAACTTAGCCGATCGCATTCGCAAGAACACCCCTCTCAATCGCCGGAGGTGTTCTTCAAACGTTTTACTGAAAACAATGACATCGTCCATATAAATCAAGCATGTATCCCACTGCAAGCCCGACAAAACCAGCTCCATAAGTCGCTGAAACGTCGCTGGAGAGGAGTGAAGTCCCATGGGTAACCGGTTAAACTGGAACAGCCCCCCTGGAGTCCGAAATGCTGTCTTAGGTTTCGACTCTTCGTCGAGCGGCAACTGCCAAAACCCCGATAACAAATCAAGAGTCGAAAAATATCGCGCACCAGACAATGCATCGAGGGACTCATCCATCCTGGGGAGCGGATACGCGTCAGCCACAGAGATCTTATTCAGGCGACGGAAATCAACGCAGAATCGCAGGGACCCGTCCTGCTTCTTAACCAGCACAATAGGCGCTCCCCACGGGCTAGAGGAGGGCGAAATAATATCGGCTTCTAGCATATCGTTAACAGCCGACTGAACATGTTCCTTCTCCACGGGACTCAGTCGGAAGGGATTTAGCCTGACCGGCGCCGCATCGCCCGTTTCAATGTGATGGTGCAACAAATCCGTGCACCCAATGTCATACTTATGTTTACTGAATACATCAGAGAATTCAATGAGCAACTCGCGCAGCGCACCCAACTGCGCCGCCGACAAATCGTCCGAGGCGGCACATAACGAATGGACCCACTCAAGGTCTTCCCTTGGCTCAACGTTCCGCGCGGGGCTCGAGCCCACCTGCGCAACCAACCCATCATCCCCAGGGACCTGCGCCGCGTGAGCCAGCACGGTGCCCTGCGGAATGACAGCTGGTCGCGACCCCGCGTTCAAAACCATCACAAACGGATCCCTGTCAGCCCGCACCAAAGTGTGAGCCACCGATAAATCAAGACCCCCAACAGCCTTGTTAGAAGGACCCAAAAGCATACTCTGTCCCGAAGCCTCCCTCACCCATGGTTTCCGCAACCGGAGGGGAATCAACATCTGTGAACCCGGGGGCACTTGCACTGTCTGCGTCGCCACCGCTTGTATCGTAGCGCACGCCGTCCGAATGTCAGTAGGGCCCGTCAAAAATGAAATCCGGCGACCCGATGGCAGTTCAATGCATCGTTGATCGATAAGAATTTTAATAGGCATTTTAGCCAAAAAATCAGTGCCCAAAAGACACGGAACTGCCAAAGAAGACGAAACGAAAACGGGTCCCGACAATTTGATATCTCCAATGCAAATGGACGCTCTAACCTGACCGATAATGCCCAACGATCCCCCATTAGCGGCGTAAAATGGCACATCCACTGGAAGCAGCGGACGACATTGGACTGGAAGAATATTATAAATGAGGTCCGATATAATAGTTGCCGATGCCCCCGTGTCCACTAACACCCTAATCTCAACCCCATCAATAGATCCCGTAACAACGGACGAACCCGCCGAAGCAGCCACAATTCTATGCCCCAATTCCGCCCATTTAATGTCTCCCTGGTCCCGGCCGAACCCCCCTCGCCGAACCGAATCCCCGAACCTTAACCGGCCCTCCTCCGCCGCAACGCGGCGTCCCATGTGTGCCGAATAAACAGGCCGAGCGTGTGAGGTGCCGCGACTTGCCGGGGATTGTAGAGATGACTTGGGCTCTCGGTCGTCGTCCAGCCGAGCTCCTATGGCGCGCTGCCGCGGAGCGCGGCACCCGGACGCCACGTGGCCCCGGAGGCCGCAGTTATAGCACGTGACGAGGGTCGGAGTAGATCTTGGTTGCTCCGACTTTCGGCCCGATCGCAGAGGCGACCGGGCCCCAAGCCTCCAGTCCCCTGGTCGTCCCGTGGCGAACGCCTCCTCTCGTGGGCTGACGACTTGGGGTTCGGCGACCACCAAACCCTGGGCTGCGACGACAGCAGCGTTGCAACCAACGCCTTGCTTCCGTTGTAGGGCCTCGTGCGCTTGAATACTCGTGGCGACTCTCAAAGAAGAAATATCAATCTCGTCAGCTGTGTTGATAGGGACCCCCAGGTCCTGCGCCAACTTGAGCAGCTGCTCCAAAACCATCGCGTCTTGGCCCTCCTCGTCCATCCGAGGGAACGCAGCATCAGCAAGAGCCAGCAACGCCGTGCGATAGGCCAGCGCGGTCTCCGTGGCCGCTTTCCGTCTTGCGTAGAACTGATGGCGGCACGTAGAGGGAGGTCCGTAGACCCTGGCCAACAAACCCAGCGCATCCTTCAGCGTGGAGCGGTCCGACTTCCGTGCAGCCCTGAAGGCCGCGAGCGCATCGTCGTCCAGCATGGCGGGCAATGCCCGCAGCGCCGTAGCATCGGACCACGCTGACATCTCTTGATGCGCCAAAAACCTTCGCTGAAATTGGCCCCAGTCTCCGCCTTCCGCCTTGAAGGCTGACAACGTGGGCAGGCGCTGCTGAAAAATGAAGTCATCCGCCTCGTGGTTCCTCTCCGCCTGTCCGTCGGTGTCTAAGATGGCGGCTCCAGCAGCAGACGTAAGATGGCGGACCCCCTCGCGCGCTGATGACGTCGATGCGCGCGCTTGGGAACCCACCACCACGTGGCGCTCGCCGTTCCCGCCAAAAGTAGGCCCAGGCGCAATGGCGGGAATCCCCCATTCGTTTTGGCGGGAATCTGCGGGGCGACCTTGTAAAATGTCCCCCACCGTCCCCGCTCCTCCCGACGAGCTGATCTCCGCCAAGATGGACGCGGCGGCGAGCAGCAGCTCCGCCAGTCGGGAGTGCGCCTCACGAAGCCCGGCGTCGGTCCCCGGTCACTCGGCCGGGGCCGTCGACGGACCCTGTAGCGTGGGCAAGTCCTCTTCCTCACCCCCCGCCACCAGCGGCCCCGAGTCGTCCAGGTCTTCCTCGCGGTCAATCCCGTGGGTCCTACGGGTCTTCCTTGTCTCCATACTTGGAAGCCCGTTTCACTTCTGACGCCAGATGAAGTATTGGAAAATGACGGCAGGAAACTCCTTGACGGGAACACACTTCTTTTATTAAATCTTGACTTGTAACAATACAACGCGTGGCCTCTCTTCTTCACAATGCGGTCACCATACAACGGTACAACTCGTGACCTCTTCTTCTTCACCCTACGCTTCTCTTGACTCTCTGGATTCTGTGCTGCGGGCTCTCTGTGCCTCGTGTAGACTCCGCGCCTCGGCTACACTCTTCTCTCGCCTCGTGTAGACTCTGCGCCTCTGCTACACTCTCCACTCGCCTCGTGTAGACTTTGCATCTCTCTCTCTGGCTACACCGTATGCATACTCGGCTCGTGTAGACCTTCCTCTCTCTCTGGCTACACCGTATGCATACTCGGCTCGTGTAGACCGTTCTCTCTCGCTGGCTACACACTATACATCACTCAGCTCGTGTAGACCGTTCTCTCTCTCTGGCTACACACTATACATTACTCAGCTCGTGTAGACCGTTCTCTCTCGCTGGCTACACACTATACATTACTCAGCTCGTGTAGACCGTTCTCTCTCGCTGGCTACACACTTATACCTTACTCTCCTCTACTCTCCATTACTCTCCATTACTCTCCTCTCCGGGCTCTATCTCTGCACCTTCGTCTTCATTCTTAGATGGTTCCACTTCTGCCCCCTGCTCCTCTGTGCATCACCTTATATACCTCTTCTTCCCGGGAGACGGAGCGGATGCGGACCTCAACGTCGGCACCGCTCCTCAGTTACCCAATCCCCACGCGCTATCCCTACGATCCGGTTCCGCTCAGCGCGTGTTTCCACTCCCCGACCAATCACACCGCGCTGCTACCCGATCACTCCCTCTGGGCGCGTCACCGGCACACAGCCAATCAGCAGCACTACCCCCACCCGCGCACTGACGCCTGCTCCTCCCCGTCAGCGCGCGTCACCACACACACACCCGTACATACGCGCTGGCACACGACATATACACCCAGCGCGTATCACCACTACATATGTGTAATGTTAAGTCTATGGGTAATGTTAAGTCTATGGGTAATGTTAAGTCTATGTGTAATGTTAGTCTATGTGTAATGTTAAGTCTATGGGTAATGTTAGTCTATGGGTAGTGTTAAGTCTATGGGTAATGTTAGGACAGTGGGCAACGTTAGTCTATGGGTAATGTTAAGTCGATGGGTAATGTTAGTCTATGGGTAATGTTAGTCTATGGGTAATGTTAGTCTATGGGCAGTGTTAAGTCTATGGGTAATGTTAGTCTATGGGTAATGTTAGTCTATGGGTAATGTTAAGTCTATGGGCAATGTTAAGTCTATGGGTAATGTTAAGTCTATGGGTAATGTTAAGTCTATGGGTAATGTTAAGTCTATGGGTAATGTTAGTCTATGGGTAATGTTAAGTCTATGGGTAATGTTAGTCTATGGGTAATGTTAAGTCTATGGGTAATGTTAAGTCTATGGGTAATGTTAAGTCTATGGGTAATGTTAGTCTATGGGTAATGTTAAGTCTATGGGCAATGTAAGTCTATGGGTAATGTTAAGTCTATGGGTAATGTTAAGTCTATGGGTAATGTTAAGTCTATGGGTAATGTTAGTCTATGGGTAATGTTAAGTCTATGGGTAATGTTAGTCTATGGGTAATGTTAAGTCTATGGGTAATGTTAAGTCTATGGGTAATGTTAAGTCTATGGGTAATGTTAAGTCTATGGGTAATGTTAGTCTATGGGTAATGTTAAGTCTATGGGTAATGTTAGTCTATGGGTAATGTTAAGTCTATGGGTAATGTTAATCTATGGGTAATGTTAAGTCTATGGGTAATGTTAAGTCTATGGGTAATGTTAAGTCTATGGGTAATGTTAAGTCTATGGGTAATGTTAGTCTTTGGGTAATGTTAAGTCTATGGGTAATGTTAAGTCTATGGGTGATGTTAAGTCTATGGGTAATGTTAGTCTATGTGTAATGTTAAGTCTATGGGTAATGTTAAGTCTATGGGTAATGTTAAGTCTATGGGTGATGTTAAGTCTATGGGTAATGTTAGTCTATGGGTGATGTTAAGTCTATGGGTAATGTTAAGTCTATGGGTAATGTTAAGTCTATGGGTAATGTTAAGTCTATGGGTAATGTTAAGTCTATGGGTAATGTTAGTCTATGTGTAATGTTAAGTCTATGGGTAATGTTAAGTCTATGGGTGATGTTAAGTCTATGGGTAATGTTAAGTCTATGGGTAATGTTAAGTCTATGGGTAATGTTAAGTCTATGGGTAATGTTAGTCTATGGGTAATGTTAAGTCTATGGGTAATGTTAAGTCTATGGGTAATGTTAAGTCTATGGGTGATGTTAAGTCTATGGGTAATGTTAGTCTATGGGTAATGTTAAGTCTATGGGTAATGTTAAGTCTATGGGTAATGTTAGTCTATGGGTAATGTTAAGTCTATGGGTAATGTTAGTCTATGGGTAATGTTAATCTATGTGTAATGTTAGTCTATGGGTAATGTTAGTCTATGTGTAATGTTAGTCTATGTGTAATGTAAGTCTATGGGTAATGTTAGTCTATGGGTAATGTTAGTCTATGGGTAATGTTAGTCTATGTGTAATGTTAGTCTATGGGTAATGTTAGTCTATGGGTAATGTTAGTCTATGGGTAATGTTAGTCTATGGGTAATGTTAGTCTATGGGTAATGTTAAGTCTATGGGTAATGTTAAGTCTATGGGTAATGTTAATCTATGTGTAATGTTAGTCTATGGGTAATGTTAAGTCTATGGGTAATGTTAAGTCTATGGGTAATGTTAAGTCTATGGGTAATGTTAAGTCTATGGGTAATGTTAAGTCTATGTGTAATGTTAGTCTATGTGTAATGTTAGTCTATGGGTAATGTTAAGTCTATGTGTAATGTTAGTCTATGTGTAATGTTAGTCTATGTGTAATGTTAGTCTATGGGTAATGTTAGTCTATGTGTAATGTTAAGTCTATGGGTAATGTTAGTCTATGTGTAATGTTAGTCTATGTGTAATGTTAGTCTATGTGTAATGTTAGTCTATGTGTAATGTTAGTCTATGTGTAATGTTAGTCTATGTGTAATGTTAGTCTATGTGTAATGTTAAGTCTATGGGTAATGTTAGTCTATGTGTAATGTTAGTCTATGTGTAATGTTAGTCTATGTGTAATGTTAAGTCTATGGGTAATGTTAGTCTATGGGTAATGTTAGTCTATGAGTAATGTTAGTCTATGTGTAATGTTAAGTCTATGTGTAATGTTAGTCTATGTGTAATGTTAAGTCTATGGGTAATGTTAAGTCTATGGGTAATGTTAGTCTACGGGTAATGTTAAGTCTATGGGTAATGTTAGTCTATGGGTAATGTTAAGTCTATGTGTAATGTTAGTCTATGTGTAATGTTAGTCTATGTGTAATGTTAAGTCTATGGGTAATGTTAGTCTATGTGTAATGTTAAGTCTATGGGTAATGTTAAGTCTATGGGTGATGTTAGTCTATGGGTAATGTTAAGTCTATGAGTAATGTTAGTCTATGTGTAATGTTAGTCTATGTGTAATGTTAAGTCTATGTGTAATGTTAAGTCTATGGGTAATGTTAGTCTATGGGTAATGTTAAGTCTATGAGTAATGTTAGTCTATGTGTAATGTTAAGTCTATGTGTAATGTTAAGTCTATGGGTAATGTTAGTCTATGTGTAATGTTAGTCTATGGGTAATGTTAGTCTACGGGTAATGTTCGTCTATGGGTAATGTTAAGTCTATGGGCAATGTTAAGTCTATGGGTAATGTTAGTCTATGGGTAATGTTAAGTCTATGAGTAATGTTAATTCTATGGGTAATGTTAGTCTATGGGTAATGTTAAGTCTATGGGCAATGTTAAGTCTATGGGTAATGTTAGTCTATGGGTAATGTTAGTCTATGGGCAATGTTAAGTCTATGGGTAATGTTAGTCTATGGGTAATGTTAGTCTATGGGTAATGTTAAGTCTATGGGTAATGTTAAGTCTATGGGTAATGTTAAGTCTATGGGTAATGTTAAGTCTATGGGTAATGTTAGTCTATGTGTAATGTTAAGTCTATGGGTAATGTTAAGTCTATGGGTAATGTTAAGTCTATGGGTAATGCTAGTCTATGTGTAATGTTAAGTCTATGGGTAATGCTAGTCTATGGGTAATGTTAGTCTATGTGTAATGTTAAGTCTATGGGTAATGTTAGTCTATGTGTAATGTTAGTCTATGTGTAATGTTAGTCTATGTGTAATGTTAAGTCTATAGGTAATGTTAAGTCTATGGGTAATGTTAAGTCTATGGGTAATGCTAGTCTATGGGTAATGTTAGTCTATGTGTAATGTTAGTCTATGGGTAATGTTAGTCTATGTGTAATGTTAAGTCTATGGGTAATGTTAAGTCTATGTGTAATGTTAAGTCTATGGGTAATGTTAGTCTATGTGTAATGTTAAGTCTATGGGTAATGTTAAGTCTATGGGTAATGTTAAGTCTATGTGTAATGTTAAGTCTATGGGTAATGCTAGTCTATGGGTAATGTTAAGTCTATGTATAATGTTAAGTCTATGGGTAATGTTAGTCTATGGGTAATGTTAGTCTATGTGTAATGTTAAGTCTATGGGTAATGTTAAGTCTATGGGTAATGTTAAGTCTATGGTTAATGCTAATTCTATGGGTAATGTTAAGTCTATGGGTAATGTTAAGTCTATGGGTAATGTTAAGTCTATGGGTAATGTTAAGTCTATGGGTAATGTTAAGTCTATGGGTAATGTTAAGTCTATGGGCAATGTTAAGTCTATGGGTAATGTTAGTCTATGTGTAATGTTAAGTCTATGGGTAATGTTAGTCTATGTGTAATGTTAAGTCTATGGGTAATGTTAGTCTATGGGTAATGTTAAGTCTATGGGTAATGTTAAGTCTATCGGTAATGTTAGTCAATGGGTAATGTTAGTCTATGGGTAATGTTAAGTCTATGGGTAATGTTAAGTCTATGGGTAATGTTAACTCTATGGGCAATGTTAGTCTATGGGCAATGTTAGTCTATGGGTAATGTTAGTCTATGGGCAATGTTAGTCTATGGGCAATGTTAGTCTATGGGCAATGTTGGCTGCAGGGTTTTGGTAGTACATGTTGTTTATGCCATTTATTGTGAAAATTCTGTCACAGTTCCTATGATTGCTTTTTCATTGCTTTCATGGCTTTATTTTGGTGATTTCGAAAAGTGTATTGGTTTAGCCATGTTTGTTTGTTGTAGTACAGAGTTAGACTGATGGCCTTAATCTAAGCTGTCTTGTGGTTGTTGTTGTTGTTGTTTGACTTGCATCCCACTGGAATTTTTGCACACAGCGTTGGTGTACGGTGTTTTTTCTGCAATATTTTGCTGTCTTTTCTTGGATTTTCTGTTTGCACTTAGTCACATATTCACTTTAAGATGTTTTTTTGTTCATGTTTTTGTTTTTTGTTTGTTTCGGTTGCACCCGATTCAAGAGCTGAATGGCTCACAGGGCTATACCTAATAAATGAACTTGAACTTGAATGTTAGTCTATGGGTAATGTTAGTCTATGGGCAATGTTAGTCTATGGGTAATGTTAGTCTATGGGCAATGTTAGTCTATGGGTAATGTTGGTCTATGGGTAATGTTAGTCTATGGGTAATGTTAGTCTATGGGTAATGTTAGTCTATGGGCAATGTTAGTCTACGGGCAATGTTAAGTCTATGGGTAATGTTAACTCTATGGGCAATGTTAGTCTATGGGTAATGTTAGTCTATGGGCAATGTTAGTCTATGGGTAATGTTGGTCTATGGGTAATGTTAGTCTATGGGTAATGTTAGTCTATGGGTAATGTTAGTCTATGGGCAATGTTAGTCTATGGGCAATGTTAAGTCTATGGGTAATGTTAACTCTATGGGCAATGTTAGTCTATGGGCAATGTTAGTCTATGGGCAATGTTAGTCTATGGGTAATGTTAGTCTATGGGTAATGTTAGTCTATGGGTAATGTTAAATCAATGCCCAATATTAGTCTACGCATAATATTAAATGTCAAGGTCAATGTTAGGCTACACGGGGGATCTTTGTCTTTGCTGCTCGCTCACAGCACTTGCCCCGACAGTCTGTTACAGCTACTCGGGGGTTCTTTGTCTTTGTCTGGCGGCGGTGGAGGGGGGCGATAGAAAAGAGAGAAAAGACAGCGATAAATTACCGCAATTTGTCAAAACGTAGCTCATGGGAGCCCCCCACGGTGGGGGGGAGGAGGGAGGGAGGGAGGAGCGGTGACTGTAATTGATGGCCGCTTCATCGGCCTCGACCAAGTTGACCCCGGTTTGAAGCGCCGTCTTGGACACGGTGAGCCGGGAGATGTTGACTACCTCGCCTGGTACGCAGGAGGTCGTGGGTTCGATCCTGAACCTGACCCCACGGTGGCTAGGAGATGTTGACTACCTCGCCTGGTACACAGGAGGTCGTGGGGTTGATCCCGACCCTGACGCCACAATGTCCAGGAGATGTTGACGACCTCGCCTGGTACGCAGGAGGTCGTGGGTTCGATCCTGAACCTGACGCAACGGTGAGCTGGGAGATGTTGACTACCTCGCCTGGTACGCAGGAGGTCGTGGGGTTGATCCTGAACCTGACGCCACGGTGGCTATGAGATGTTGACTACCTCGCCTGGTACGCAAGTGGTCGTGGGGTTGATCGCGAACCTAACGCCACGGTAAGCCGGGAGATGTTCACTACCTCGCCTGGTACGCAGAAGGTCGTGGTTTCGATCCCGCACCCTGACGCCACGGTGGCTAGGAGATGTTGACTACCTCGCCTGGTACGCAGGAGGTCGTGGGTTCGATCCTGAACCTGACCCCACGGTGGCTATGAGATGTTGACTACCTCGCCTGGTACGCAGGAGGTCGTGGGTTCGATCCCGACCCTGACGCCACAATGTCCAGGAGATGTTGACGACCTCGCCTGGTACGCAGGAGGTCGTGGGGTTGATCCTGAACCTGACGCCACGGTGGCTATGAGATGTTGACTACCTCGCCTGGTACGCAGGTGGTCGTGGGGTTGATCGCGAACCTAACGCCACGGTAAGCCGGGAGATGTTGAATACCTCGCCTGGTACGCAGAAGGTCGTGGTTTCGATCCCGCACCCTGACGCCACGGTGGCTAGGAGATGTTGACTACCTCGCCTGGTACGCAGGAGGTCGTGGGTTCGATCCTGAACCTGACCTCACGGTGGCTAGGCGATGTTGACTACCTCGCCTGGTACGCAGGGGGTCGTGGGTTCGATCCCGACCCTGACGCCACGGTGAGCTGGGAGATGTTGACTACCTCGCCTGGTGCGCAGGAGGTCGTGGGGTTGATCGCGAACCTACCGCCACGGTAAGCCGGGAGATGTTGACTACCTCGCCTGGTACGCAGGAGGTCGTGGTTTCGATCCGGACCCTGACACCTGCTGCTGTGTATTTGGAGTTTGCGTGTCTCTCTCATCATCATCATCACGGTGGCTATGAGATGTTAACTACCTCGCCTGGTACGCAGGAGGTCGTGGGTTCGATCCCAGACCCTGACGACGCCTGCTGCTGTATATTTGCAGCTTGCGTGTCTCTCTCTCCATGGCGTGGTGGATTTTTCTCCGGTTTCCTCCGGTTTTCCCTTCATATGTATAACGGCGACTGCTTTGGTTCTTTCGGTAAAGTCACGTAGAAAGAAAAACAATTAAATAATAGAGGACGACGTTTCGATTGCAACACAAGCAACCGTCATCAGGTAGAACTAAATTTGAGAGAGAGACAAAACACAGACACGGAGACACACAGACAGACACACACGCAGAGAGAGACAGACACAGAGACACACAGAGAGAGACACACACATACAGACACACAAGCAGAGAGAGACACACAGAGACACAGAGAGAGAGAGAGAGACACACAGAGACACACAGAGAGAGACACACACATACAGACACACAAGCATAGAGAGACACTCAGAGAGACACAGAGAGAGAGACACACAGAGAGAGAGACTCACACATAGACACACAGAGACACACAGACAGACACACAAGCAGAGAGAGACAACACAGAGGTACACAGAGAGAGACACACAACATAGACACACAGAGACACACAGACAGACACATAAGCAGAGAGATACAACACAGAAACACACAGAGAGAGACACACAACATAGACACACACACAAAGACACACAGACAGACACATAAGCAGAGAGAGACAACACAGAGAGAGACAACACAGAGACACACAGAGAGAGACACACAACATAGACACACAGAGAGAGACACACAACACAGACACAGAGAGAGAGACACACACACAGAGAGACACACACAGAGATAGACAACATAGAGACACAGAGAAAGAGAGAGAGACACACACAACATAGACACACAGAGAGAGACACACAACACACACACAAAGACAACACAGAGACACACAGAGAGAGACACACAACATAGACACACACAGAGACACACACAGAGGCACACAGAGAGAGACACACAACATAGACACACACACAGAGACACACACAGAGACACACACAGAGAGACACACACAGAGATAGACAACATAGAGACACAGAGAAAGAGAGAGAGACACACACAACATAGACACACAGAGAGAGACACACAACACACACACAGAGACAACACAGAAACACACAGAGAGAGACACACAACATAGACACACACAGAGACACACACAGAGGCACACAGAGAGAGACACACAACATAGACACACACACAGAGACACACACAGAGGCACACAGAGAGAGACACACACAGAGATAGACAACATAGAGACAGAGAAAGAGAGAGAGACACACACAACATAGACACACAGAGAGAGACACACAACACACACACAGAGACAACACAGAAACACACAGAGAGAGACACACAACATAGACACACACAGAGACACACACAGAGGCACACAGAGAGAGACACACAACATAGACACACACACAGAGACACACACAGAGGCACACAGAGAGAGACACACACAGAGACACACACAGAGACACACAGAGAGACACACACAGAGGCACACAGAGAGACACACACAGAGATAGACAACATAGAGACACAGAGAAAGAGAGAGAGACACACACAACATAGACACACAGAGAGAGACACACAACACACACACAGAGACAACACAGAAACACACAGAGAGAGACACACAACATAGACACACACAGAGACACACACAGAGGCACACAGAGAGAGACACACAACATAGACACACACACAGAGACACACACAGAGGCACACAGAGAGAGACACACACAGAGATAGACAACATAGAGACACAGAGAAAGAGAGAGAGACACACACAACATAGACACACAGAGAGAGACACACAACACACACACAGAGACAACACAGAAACACACAGAGAGAGACACACAACATAGACACACACAGAGACACACACAGAGGCACACAGAGAGAGACACACAACATAGACACACACACAGAGACACACACAGAGGCACACAGAGAGAGACACACACAGAGATAGACAACATAGAGACACAGAGAAAGAGAGAGAGACACACACAACATAGGCACACAGAGAGAGACACACAACACACACACAAAGACAACACAGAGACACACAGAGAGACACACACAACATAGACACACACACAGAGACCCAATGCCTCTGCCAATCACGAAAGTTTCAAATCAAGTTCCCACTGCTACCAATGTCCACGTGACCACAAACCCACTTGGCTGGGGCTATCATCTGTGACCAGGTTGCTTCTGAGCACTCACCAGAGTAAAATAAAAAATCAAAGTGTCAGACATTCGTCCGTGTTGGTGTTGACTGGGCTTTGGCCTAGATTTGAAGCTTTCGTGACTGCAAGGAATCATCTTCTTAGGTTTTTTCGGTAAAGTCACGTAGAAAGTAAAATAAAATAAAAACAAAAATCACGACGTTTCGGAGGCAACACAAGTCTCCGTCATCAGGTGGGACCTGGCTGTGACGGTCCCACCTGATGACGGAGACTTGTGTTGCCTCGGAAACGTCGTTATTTTTGTTTTATTTTATTTTCATTAATTTTGATGTTTTACCTACGTGACTTTACCGAAAAAAACCTAAGAATATGATTCCTTGCAGTCACGAAAGCTTCAAATCTAGAATTAATGTCCAAACAGGTAAATAAACTTCTAGATTTGAAGCTTTCGTGACTGCAAGGATTCATATTCTTAGGATGTTTTCGGTAAAGTCACGTAGGTAAAACATTAAAATTAATAAAAGTAAAATAAAATAAAGATCACGATGTTTCGGAGGCAACACAAGCTTCCGTCTTCAGGTGGAACCGTCACAGCCACGACAGCTGTATCAAGTAAATGAGAGATTGCAAGAGCTACCACTCTGTTTATATAATGGTTGGAGAGGGGGTGGAAGGGCCAAGTACGGCACACTTTTTATTAATATGGTAAGGTGAGGCTTAAGAGGGTGAGCCTTTGTTATGGAGAGGTACGGTTTGTGACTCAACCTGTGAAAAGGAGAAAACAACTAAACATGGTAAACCTGTAATAGTTGTCTGTCAAATAAGATTGGCAAATAAGTGTAGTTAAATCTTTTTTGCATGGTTAATCACATCTTTCCAATGATTACTCAGTTTGTAAGCATCATCACGGTTGAAATTATGTCTGTGTTTGTATATTGTAGGCTGAGTCGACCTTGGGGAGGTCCGGTTGCGGCGCGCTAAATAAATCGCCGCAGTCACTTGGTCGCGAGCGGCGATCGAACTCGGGTCTCACAGCGCGCTAACCGCTGCGCCACCGCTCCCCGACACCACCGCGTGCACAAAAAGGCAAAGGTCCCCCCCGTATAGCCTCGATAGACGTTGGGGGCAAGTGCCGTTAGCGAGCCGCGCCTCATCTCTGCACGGCAGAGGTCGCAAACGGGTTTTGATTCCTTACCCGTACCCGGCCGCACCAGGGTCGCAAACGGCTACCCGTACCCGGCCGTACCCGTACCCTACCCGTACCCGGCCGGGTACGGGTAGCCGGGTATCGGGTACCCGATTGCGACCTCTGGGATGAAGCCATGTTGCAGGCGCGGGTGGGTTGATTCTAGGAAACTTGAATTGTGAGAAGAGACAAGACGTTGGGAAATGAGTGACAATCACGGTGACTCACCAGTGACTCACGGTCTACCCTACCCGGGTACGGGTAGCCGGGTATCGGGTAGGGTACGGGTCTCGGGTACTCGGTTGCGACTTCTGCTGAACGGTGACCACCAGACTCGATGGGCGCAATGAGAAGCGTCATCCCAGGACATCTGTGTGTGGGACAAACACAGAGAGAGTGAAGAGCTTTAGGGCTCATCGGATTCCAGCAGTGTCAATACATATTCTGATGCTCGGAGATCGGGGGGGGGGGCGATGGGGTGGGGGCGATGAGGTGGGGGGGGGCGATGAGGTGGGGGGGGCGATGAGGTGGGAGGGAGGGAGGGGAGGGAGGGGGGAGGGGAGGGGGGAGGGAGGGGGAGGGAGGGAGGTGGGGGGGAGGGAGTGAGGGAGGGAGGCAGGGAGGGAGGGGAGGGAGGGGAAGAAGGTGGGGAGGGAGGTGGGGGAGGAAGGTGGGGTAGGGAGTGAGGTGGGGGAGGGTGGGAGGGGCTCGAGGCAGGGGGGGGAGGGGGGAGATTCTCGGCTCCTCGTCCATCCTGCTGAAGTCGACACGTTGGCGCACAAACGATGTCGAGTGAAGGCGACGCGGCATTTGTTCGCAGGCGGTGACGTGTGGCCCAGGGGGAGGGGACGCGCTGCAGGGCAGGGACAGGGAGGGAGGGGAGGGGAGGGAGGGGGGAGGGGAGGGAGGGGGGAGGGGTGGGAAAGGGGAGGCGGGGAGGGAGGGGAAGGAGGGAGGGGGGAGGAGAGGGAGGGGAGAGAGGGGGGAGGGAGGGAGGGAGGGGGGGGAGGAGAGGGAGGGGAGAGAGGGGGGAGGGGAGGGAGGGGAGAGAGGGGGGAGTGGAGGGAGGGAGGGGTGGGAAAGGGGAGGGGAGGAAGGGGGGAGGGGAGGGGAGGGGAGGGAGGGGGGAGGGGAGGGAGGGGGGAGGGGTGGGAAAGGGGAGGGAGGGAGCCAGAGACGCAGGGTAGGGGAGGGAATCGGGAGACCGCGGTGGTTGAGTAAGTGGGTGGGTGGGTAGGTGGGTGGCTGAGTGAGTGGGTGGGTGGCTGAGTGAGTTGGTGGGTGGCTGAGTGGGTGGGTGGGTGGGTGGCTGAGTGAGTGAGTGGGTGAGTGGGTGGGTGGCTGAGTGAGTGGGTGGGTGGCTGAGGGGGTGGCTGAGTGAGTGGGTGGCTGAGTGAGTTGGGTGGGTGAGTGAGTGGGTGAGTGAGTGAGTGGGTGGATGGCGGAGTCAGTGGGTGGGTGGCTGAGTCAGTGGGTGGGTGGCTGAGTGAGTGGGTGGGTGGCTGAGTGAGTGGGTGGCTGAGTGAGTGGGTGGCTGAGTGAGTGGGTGGGTGAGTGAGTGGGTGAGTGAGTGAGTGGGTGGATGGCTGAGTCAGTGGGTGGGTGGCTGAGTCAGCGGGTGGGTGGCAGAGTGAGTGGGTGGCTGAGTGAGTGGGTGGGTAGGTGAGTGGGTGGGTGGGTGGCTGAGTGAGTGGATGGTTGAGTGAGTGGGTGGCTGAGTGAGTGGGTGGGTGGGTGGCTGAGTGAGTGAGTGGGTGGCTGAGTGAGTGGGTGGGTGGCTGAGTGAGTGAGTGGGTGGCTGAGTGAGTGAGTGAGTGGGTGGCTGAGTGAGTGGGTGGGTGGCTGAGTGAGTGGGTGGGTGGCTGAGTGAGTTGGTGGGTGGCTGAGTTGGCGTGTGGCTGAGTGATAACCGCCATTCGCCACTAAGTGGTGGTGATGGCACCACGACGCTTGTGCCAGGCTAGGTGAACCTTGAGGCCACGTGAAGTGTCGAACGCCCGCTGGCAGGAGGTCACGGGGCAGACCCAGCAGGTGCCACGGGTCGGCTGACTGAGATGACTGATGCGCCACCTGTGCCGCCTACTGTGCCAACTTGCTGTGCTTTAGCCACCCAGCGCTCCGCTCGTTGTTGTGAGCGTCACTCCTCCGCCCTCAGTTGTTGTTGGAGTGCGACTGCCTCCTACTGCCCAGTAGCGTCCTTCACGAGCCTCCTCCACAGAGGCCGATCTTGACACCGCTGGTACCAGTCATCGGCAAGTCCACTCAGC
Source organism: Lampetra fluviatilis (assembly GCF_964198595.1). Classification (NCBI taxonomy): domain Eukaryota; kingdom Metazoa; phylum Chordata; class Hyperoartia; order Petromyzontiformes; family Petromyzontidae; genus Lampetra; species Lampetra fluviatilis. The sequence goes on from NC_136339.1 coordinate 3,218,148, forward strand.
TCCACGTCCTCCTGTACCACATCACTCCATCTCTTCTCTAGCCCGTGCCGCGCCCGCTTAGCCCCCTCGATCCGGCCGAACAAAAGCTGTTTGGGCATGCGGTGGCTGGGCATGCGGTGGCTGGGCATGCGGTGGCTGGGCATGCGGTGGCTGGGCATGCGGTGGCTGGGCATGCGGTGGCTGGGCATGCGGTGGCTGGGCATGCGGTGGCTGGGCATGCGGTGGCTGGGCATGCGGTGGCTGGGCATGCGGTGGCTGGGCATGCGGTGGCTGGGCATGCGGTGGCTGGGCATGCGGGCTACATGACCCAGCCCAACGCAGCCTTGCCTGCCGGAGGAGCTCACCGATGGGACTTTGCCCGGATCTTTCAAGGATTTGTGAGCTCCTCAAACAATCCAGCCTACAGGTTAAAACCAGGATGGATCGTAGGTAGGCCAGCCTAAATGTGGCGATCGAAACGTCGTGGACTTTTATCTTTTTCTACCACCGTGACTTTACCGGAAGAACCAAAGAGAATGGATTCCTGCAGTCACGAAAGGTTCAAATCAACAGAACAATAATATAATACTTTTTGGTTATTTCGGGAAAGTCACGTAGGTAGAAAGAAAATACAACTATTTTATTTATCATTATTTTATTGTATTTCTACCCACGTGACTTTACCGAAATAACCACAGAGAATGGATTCCTGCAGTCACGAAAGTTTCAAATCTATGTAGCTCTTTTTCGGAAGTGACCTGGCTGCCACAAATGATAGCTCAATGAAGTGGCTCATCACCATCATCACCACGTGGAAATGTCTAGCAGCCAAATACTCTGAACACGTGATAGACGCTGTCGCCTCGACAGACCTGTTCTTCACCTGAGGACGGCTGCTTGCGTTGTGGCCGAAACGTCGTGAGAATTATTTTATTATGTTTTATTTTTATTATTTTATTACTTCCCTTCTACGTGACTTTACCGAAAGAACCAAGAAGACGTCATATGTTGATTCTAAATGTGGAGGAAAAACTAGGAGGACCCGGAGAAAACTCTACGGGACCACTGGAAGAGAGAGAGAAACACACACAAACTACAAATATACAGCAGCAGGCGTCAGGGTCGTGATCGAACCCACGACCTCCTGCGTACCAGGCGAGGTAGTCAACATCTCCTAGTCACTGTGGGCGTCAGGGTCGTGATCGAACCCACGACCTCCTGCGTACCAGGCGAGGTAGTCAACATCTCCTAGTCATTGTGGGCGTCAGGGTCGTGATCGAACCCACGACCTCCTGCGTACCAGGCGAGGTAGTCAACATCTCCTAGCAACTGTGGGCGTCAGGGTTGTGATCGAACTCACGACCTCCTGCGTACCAGGCGAGGTAGTCAACATCTCCTAGTCACTGTGGGCGTCAGGGTCGTGATCGAACCCACAATTTCCTGCATACCAGGCGAGGTAGTTAACATCTCCTAGCCACTGTGGCGTTAGGGTCGTAATCGAACCCACGACCTCTTGTGTACCAGGCGAGGTAGTCAACATCTCCTAGCCACGGTGGGCATCAGGGTCGTGATCGAACCCACGACCTCCTGCATACGAGGCGAAGTAGTCAACATCTCCTAGCCACGGTGGGCATCAGGGTCGTGATCGAACCCACGACCTCCTGCGTACCAGGCGAGGTAGTTAAACATCTCCTAGCCACCTTGGGCGTCAGGGTCGTGATCGAACCCACGACCTCTTGTGTACCAGGCGAGGTAGTCAACATCTCCTAGCCACGGTGGGCATCAGGGTCGTGATCGAACCCACGACCTCCTGCATACCAAGCGAGGTAGTCAACATCTCCTAGCCACGGTGGGCATCAGGGTCGTGATCGAACCCACGACCTCCTGCGTACCAGGCGAGGTAGTTAAACATCTCCTAGCCACCTTGGGCGTCAGGGTCGTGATCGAACCCACGATCTCCTGCATACCAGGCGAGGTAGTCAACATCTCCTAGCCACCGTGGGTGTCAAGGTCGTGATCGAACCCACGACCTCCTGTATACCAGGCGAGGTAGTCAACATCTCCTAGCCACTGTGGGCGTCAGGGTCGTGATCGATCCCACGACCTCCTGCATACCAGGCGAGGTAGTCAACATCTCCTAGCCACTGTGGGCGTCAGGGTCGTGATCGATCCCACGACCTCCTGCATACCAGGCGAGGTAGTCAACATCTCCTAGCCACTGTGGGCGTCAGGGTCGTGATCGATCCCACGACCTCCTGCATACCAGGCGAGGTAGTCAACATCTCCTAGCCACCGTGGGTGTCAAGGTCGTGATCGAACCCACGACTTCCTGTGTACCAGGCGAGGTAGTCAACATCTCCTAGCCACCTTGGGCGTCAGGGTCGTGATCGAACCCACGACCTCCTGCGTACCAGGCGAGGTAGTCAACATCTCCTAGCCACCTTGGGCGTCAGGGTCGTGATCGAACCCACGATCGCCTGCGTACCAGGCGAGGTAGTCAACATCTCCTAGCAACCCTGGGCGTCAGGGTCGTGATCGAACCCACGATCTCCTGCGTACCAGGCGAGGTAGTCAACATCTTCTAGCCACTGTGGGCGTCAGGGTTGTGATCGAACCCACGACCTCCTGCGTACCAGGCGAGGTAGTCAACATCTCCTAGCAACTGTGGGCGTCAGGGTCGTGATCGAACTCACGACCTCCTGCGTACCAGGCGAGGTAGTCAACATCTCCTAGCAACCCTGGGCGTCAGGGTCGTGATCGAACCCACGACCTCCTGCGTACCAGGCGAGGTAGTCAACATCTCTTAGCCACCTTGGGCGTCAGGGTCGTGATCGAACCCACGACCTCTTGCGTACCAGGCGAGGTGGTCAACATCTCCTAGCCACTGTGGGCGTCAGGGTTGTGATCGAACCCACGACCTCCTGCGTACCAGGCGAGGTAGTCAACATCTCCTAGCAACTGTGGGCGTCAGAGTTGTGATCGAACTCACGACCTCCTGCGTACCAGGCGAGGTAGTCAACATCTCCTAGCAACCCTGGGCGTCAGGGTCGTGATCGAACCCACGACCTCCTGCGTACCAGGCGAGGTAGTCAACATCTCCTAGCCACCTTGGGCGTCAGGGTCGTGATCGAACCCACGACCTCCTGCGTACCAGGCGAGGTGGTCAACATCTCCTAGCAACCCTGGGCGTCAGGGTCGTGATCGAACCCACGACCTCCTGTGTACCAGGCGAGGTAGTCAACATCTCCTAGCCACCGTGGGTGTCAAGGTCGTGATCGAACCCACGACCTCCTGTGTACCAGGCGAGGTAGTCAACATCTCCTAGCTCACAGTGGCGTTCTCACGTAACCTCGCTACCTGAAGCTGGCCTGGCAGTGTTGTTGTACGGCCGACGACGGGGTACAATGTGGATGCTCTCCCACACATTCTGAGATATCTAAGCAGCGTGGGAGAGTCCACCCATTTTCCAACTTCGTGGAGGCCCTTCTGCTAGCAATTGACGTGGGAAGGTGGTTGCAGGTTATTGAAGAAAATGGAAGAAACACTGCATTGAAACTGCATGCATTGATCTTGATGATTGATTGATTGTTGCTGCTGATGATGCATCTGATCAATATGTCCCTTTGATGCAGCTAATTCGGCTGTGACGGTCCCACCAGATGACGGAGACTTGTGTTGCCTCCGAAACGTCGTGATTTTTATTTTTATTTTATTTTATTTTCATTAATTTTGATGTTTTACCTACGTGACTTTACCGATAAAACCTAAGAATATGATTCCTTGCAGTCACGAAAGCTTCAAATCTAGAATTAATGTCCAAACAGGTAAATAAACTTCTAGATTTGAAGCTTTCGTGACTGCAAGGATTCGTACTCTGAGTTCTTTCGGTAAAGTCACCATGTGGGTAAAAAATTAAAAAAAAATATTTAAAATTAATAAAAGTAAAATAAAAATTCTAGATTTGAAGCTTTCGTGACTGCAAGGATTCATACTCTTAAGTTCTTTCGGTGAAGTCACCATGTAGGTAAAAAATATTTAAAATTAATAAAAGTAAAATAAAAATTCTAGATTTGAAGCTTTTGTGACTGCAAGGATTCATACTCTTAAGTTCTTTCGGTGAAGTCACCATGTAGGTAAAAAATATTTAAAATTAATAAAAGTAAAATAAAAATTCTAGATTTGAAGCTTTCGTGACTGCAAGGATTCATACTGTTAGTTCTTTCGGTAAAGTCACCATGTAGGTAAAAAATGAAATTAAAATTAAAACCTTGATGCAGCAAATGTGGCTGTGACGGTCCCACCTGATGACGGAGACTTGTGTTGCCTCCGAAACGTCGTGATTTTTTAAAATTAATTTTAATCTCATTTTTTACCTACGTGACTTTTCCGAAAGAAGTAAGAGGAGGCAAATAAACACCGATTAAACAAACAAAAAAAACATTTGAGATGAAATGTGAGAGGAGAGGAGAGAACGGAAGAGAGACCTGCGGAGAGTAGAGTGCAGAGGAGAGAGGAGTGATGAGAGGAGAGAGGTGAGAGAACAGAGGAGAGAGGAGAGATGAGAGGAGAGAGGTGAGGTGAGAGGAGAGAGGTGAGAGAACAGAGGAGAGAGGAGAGATGAGAGGAGAGAGGTGAGAGAACAGAGGAGAGAGGAAAGATGAGAGGAGAAAGAACAGAGGAGAGAGGAAAGATGAGAGGAGAGAGAACAGAGGAGAGAGGAGAGATGAGAGGAGAGAGGTGAGAGAACAGAAGAGAGAGGAGTGATGAGAGGAGAGAGGTGAGAGAACAGAGGAGAGATGAGAGATGAGAGGAGAGAGGTGAGCGAACAGAGGAGAGATGAGAGATGAGAGGAGGGATGAGAGGAGAGAGGAGAGGAGAGAGGTGAGAGGACAGAGGATAGAGGGGAGATGAGAGGAGAGAGGAGAGATGAGAGGACAGATGAGAGAGGGAGGGAGGGAGGCACGCACAGACACAGAGGCAGCAAATTAGCACCGCAAATCCAACATTGATTTAACGATACCGTCATTCTCGGGGCCTTTAGCCGGCGACTGTCTCCCCTCGCCCCACGACACTTTGTCATCACGTCCCACCTTTTAATTAAGGCTCACCTCGCACGCGGCGTTAACCGACTTTACATATGCTGCGCCGGACGTGCCATCAATCTACCCTTCGGGCACTAATTATTGCCTGGCACCGGATTCTGCCTGGGTTATGGTGGCGTGTGTGTGTGTATGTGTGGGTTGGTTGGGGGTGGGGGTTGGGGGGGGGATTTGGGATTTGGAGTGAGGGGGGGGGGGCTGGGGGGGGGGCTGGGGGGGGGGCTGGGGGGGGCGACGGTCACGTGGAACGGAACTGTGACGTGGAACGGAACATGACGCATGGACTTTGTCATCCTTCGGAACGGCGGGGATGGAGGAGGTTGGTCGTGATGGTGGTGGTGGAGGTAGAGGTGGTGGCAGAGGTGGTGGAGATGGAGGTGAAGATGGAGGTGATGGTGGTGGTGGAGGAGGTGGTGGAGGAGGTGGTGGAGGAGGTGGTGATGGTGGTGATGGTAGAGGTGGTGGCAGAGGAGGTGGTGATGGTGGTGATGGTAGAGTTGGTGGCAGAGGAGGTGGTGATGGTGGTGATGGTAGAGGTGGTGGCAGAGGAGGTGGTGATGGTGGTGGAGGAGGTGGTGGAGATGGAGGTGGTGATGGTGGTTGTGGTGGTGAAGGAGGTGGTTATGGTGGTGGTGGAGGAGGTGGTGGTGGAGGAGGAGGTGGTGATGGTGGTGGTGGTGGAGGAGGAGGTGGTGGAGTTGGTGGAAGTGGTGGTGGTTAACGTGGTGGCAGAGGAGGTGGTGATGGTGGTGATGGTAGAGGTGGTGGCAGAGGAGGTGGTGATGGTGGTGGAGGTGGAAGACATGGTGGAGGGGAGGTTAGGTGGTGCAGGAGGACGTGGTGGAGTTGGTGGAAGTGGTGGTGGCATAGGAGGTGGAGGTGATGAGGGGGTGGTGAGAGTGGGGAGGATGATAAGTTTGACAGATTTTTAAATCCACAATGGATTCGTAGTACAGAGCGCTAGCCGCTGCATTACCGCTCACCACAAATATACACAGACAAAGATCCCCCGTGTAGCTTTATCAGACTGCTGGGGCAAGTGCTGTTGCGAGCACCTATGAAGGCCGGCACGGCACACGAGGGGGTGGGTGGCCAGCACCACGCCCGGCCGCCTTTGTTTCCCCAGTCGCGATGTTTAAGCAACGCACCAGGTTCTACATTTGAGGCTGAGTCGACCTAGGGGAG
>NC_136339.1:3234410-3259410 GCF_964198595.1 Lampetra fluviatilis
CCACCACCAACAATCACAACAACAACACCACCACCACCACCCAGCACCACCACCACCACCCACCACCAGCACCCCCACCACCACCACCACCACCCAGCACCACCACCACCACCACCAGCACGACCACCACCAGCACCACCACCCAACCACCCACCACCAACACCACCACCAACACCACCACCACCACCCAGCACCACCACCCAACCACCCACCACCAACACCACCACCACCAACACCACCCAACCACCAGCACCACCACCAGCACTACCCAACCACCCACCACCACCCAGCACCACCACCACCAGCACCACCACCCACCACCACCACCACCAACAACCACAACAACAACAACACCAGCAGGACCACTGGGAACAAACCAACAACAACAACAACCGCCGGTCGCCACTAAGTAGCGGCGATGTCACCACGACGCTCGTGCCAGGCTAGGTGCACGTTGAGGCCACGTGAAGCGTAGGAGGGTCACGGGGCAGACCCAGCAGGTGCCACGTGTCGACTGACTGAGACTCCTACCCTGTGCCCCCCCCCCCTACTACTATGCAAACTTCTACGAGACATCTCCTTTACCAGTGGCAAAATATAGTAGTAGGTTTTTACCCTTTAAACTGGTACAAAAACTGACACCTTTATACAAGGCATCATGTTTGCAATAACCACAACACAAGCAGTCAAAATGCCAACAAAAAGAAACAACTCTGATGATGATATGCACTGTCCTTGAAGTGGATTGGTCCACACCCGAGACAGCTTTCCTTAGAGCCTAGTCTCCGTTGGTGTTGGACCAGATGACACCAAAAGGCGTACAACTCAAACACATTGACTGCTTGTGTTGTGGTTATTGCAAACATGATGCCTTGTATAAAGGTCTCAGTTTGTACCAGTTTAAAGGGTAAAAACCTACTACTACGCCAACTTCGTTGCGTTTTATCCGCCCGGCGCTCCGCTCGTTGTTGTGAGCGACTGCCTCTAGCAGCAGCAGCAGCAGCTGTGTCCTTCACGAGCCGCCTCCTCCACCGACCCTCGGCAAATCTCACGCGGACTAAATGCTGGCCAATGCCCCCCATCAACTCCATCTCTTCTCTACGGCACGTGCCGCGCACGTTTAGCCCCCCACCACCCCCCCAGCAATCTGCCCCCCCCTAACCCCCCCCCCCCAGCAATCTGCCCCCCCCCAATCCCCTCCCACCTCCTCCCACCCAGCCTCCTACACCTCCCCCCCCCCCCCAATCCTCCTCCTCATACTCGGGCAGAGTAATTAATGCGATTTGGCTGATTGCGCTTTTGAGCATCGCAGCTTTGCCTCCTGCACCGCGTTTCTTGTCCTAGATCACCCTCTACCCCCGCTGTTTAGCGATGTGTGCACCCCCCCCCCCTTCCTCCCTAGCCCCCCCCCCCTCCTCCCCTACCCCCCCTACACCCCCCCCGAACCACCCCCCTAAACCCCCCCGTGCCGTGATCAATGACGGCGCAGCGAGGGTCAAACGGCGAGACGTCGACTGATCGTCAACCCTCCCTCGCTCGCTCGCCTTTGATCTCACGCTCGCTCTCTCATTCCACGCACACCACACACCGCACACACCACACACACACACACCACACACACACACCACACCACACACACAACACACACACGCCAACATACCACACACACACCACACACACACGCCAACCATACCACTCACACACCACACACACACCACACACACACCACACACACACACGCCACACACACACCACACACACACACACGCCAACCATACCACTCACACACGCCACACACACCACGCACACACACGCCAACCATACCACTCACACACCACACACACACAGCAGACACACACACCACACACACACCACACACACACCACACACACACACACGCCAACCATACCACTCATACACCACACACACACCACACACACACACACCACACACACACCACACACACACCACACACACACACGCCAACCATACCACTCACACACACCACACACACACCACACACACAGCACACACACACCACACACACATGTCACACCACACACACACCACACACACAGCACACACACACCGCACACACATACCACACCACACACACACCACACACACAGCACACACACGCCAACATACCACACACCACACCACACACCACACACACACCACACACACCACACACACACCACACACACACCACACACACACCACACACCACACCACACACACACCACACACACCACACACACACCACACACACACCACACACACACACGCCAACCATACCACTCACACACCACACACACACCACACACACACACCACACACACACCACACACACACCACACACACACACGCCAACCATACCACTCACACACCACACGCACACACCACACACACACCACACACACCACACACACACACACCACACACCACACCACACACACACCTAACACACCACACACACACCACACACACACCACACACACACACGCCAACCATACCACTCACACACCACACACACCACACACACACCACACACACACACGCCAATCATACCACTCACACACCACACACACACCACACACACACCACACACACCACACCACACACACACCACACACACCACACACACACCACACACACACCACACACACACACGCCAACCATACCACTCACACACCACACACACACCACACACACACACACACCACACACACACCACACACACACACGCCAACCATACCACTCACACACCACACACACACCACACACACACACCACACACACACCACACACACACACACGCCAACCATACCACTCACACACCACACACACCACACACACACACCACACACACACCACACACACACACGCCAATCATACCACACACACACCACACACACACACCACACACACACCACACACACACCACACACACACACACGCCAACCATACCACTCACACACCACACACACCACACACACACACACCACACACACACCACACACACACGCCAATCATACCACACACACACCACACACACACACCACACACACACACACACACCACACACACACCACACACACACACACGCCAACCATACCACTCACACACCACACACGCCACACACACACACACCACACACACACCACACACACACACGCCAATCATACCACACACACCACACACACACACCACACACACACACCACACACACACCACACACACACCACACACACACACGCCAATCATACCACACACACACCACACACACACACCACACACACACACCACAAACACATCAACAACCAGGAGGTTCCTACCAGTATAAATATAGACAACACGTTCTACTTAATTAAATTTACTTTCTAATAAAAGTTTTTTCCTACAACATCAGAGTGCAGCGCCACATTAAATACGCACTACAATGACAATAGTTTAAAGCGATTTGAAGCATGTTTTATTTTTTTTTTGGGGGGGGCAGATTTTTGTGACGTCATATTTGAGGGGGGGGGGTGTGTCTGACTTTTTGTGACGCCGTGTGACGAAGGGGGGGGGGCGGGTAAAAAACAGTCCAAAATCGCGTGACGTCATTAACAGTTCTCACTTGACATTAGATTCGAAGCTTTCGTGGCCGCAGGAATTACTCTTTGGTTTTTTCAGTAAAGTCGCGTCGAAAATAAAACCAAATCATTTTTGGTGGAGCAGCGTGGGTCAACCAGGAGGGGTTCGTTGGCTGTTGTGTTGGCCGGCTCTCCGTGTTGAGCCGCATTGCGTTTCTAAGCTTACTACGTTGATTTTTCTCTCATTCATTCTTACCTGATGATGGTTGCTTGCGTTTGCGATCGAAACGGTCTCTTCCCGGAGCCCCTCTTATACTGTGGGCGTGGTCTGATGGCTCCGCCCCCTCCGGCACGCCCCCATTCTAGAACCTCAGACTCCAGCGGCAGCACGACGGGGATCCCGCTCCACACAACAGCCCCGAGCTCCCCTCCCGGAGCCCCTTTTATACTGTGGGCGTGGCCTGCTGGCTCCGCCCTCTTGGCCACGCCCCCATTCTAGAACCTCAGACTCCAGCAGCAGCACGACGGGGATCCCGCTCCACACAACAGCCCCGAGCTCCCCTCCCGGAGCCCCTTTTATACTGTGGGCGTGGCCTGCTTGCTCCGCCCCCTTGGCCACGCCCACCTTTTGGAACCTACCGGCGGGTTCTCAATGTGCCCCTTCCATGTAAGGCTGAACGATTAATCGATTTCAAATCGAAATCGCGATTGGATTGTGGTAAGGTAAAAGGTAGGCTAAAGGTAGGCTCGTTGTTTTAACCTTTTAACTTTTACCTTACCTTGCCGAGGCCTACACACAGACGCAGATACGCACTATGAAGACAAATGCACACACAGATACACACAAAGACACACACACACAGACACGCAAAGACACAAACAACAAAAAGACAGACAAAGACATAGGTCACACGTGTAGCCTCAACAGACCGTTGGGGCAAGTGCTGTTAGCGAGCACCACACACACACAAGACAAAGACACAAACAGATACACAAAGACACAAACACATACACATACATGAAGATAAAGCTCCTCCGTCTAGCCTCAACAGACCGTTGGGGCAAGTGCTGTTAGCGAGCACCACGCACACAAAGAGAGAGACACACATGAAGACGCATCGTTATCAGGACGCATTTAAACCCATTAGCGATCCCCAAATTTTCAAAAAATAAATCCTCATCAATTTCCTTTCTTTCTAGATTTGAAGCTTTCGTGACTGCAAGGATTCATATTCTTAGGTTTTTTCGGTGAAGTCACGTAGGTAAAACATTAAAATTAATAAAAGTAAAATAAAATAAAAAATCACGACGTTTCGGAGGCAACACAAGCTTCCGTCTTCTGGTGGAACCGTCACAGCACGATAGCTGTATCAAGTAAATGAGAGAAATTATTTTACTTTAATTAATTTAAATTTTTTACCTACGTGACTTTACCGAAAAAACCTAAGAATACAATTGCCTTTCTCTCTGCGCCCATTGTTGATTTCCTCGCGTGCGACAGATAATGTGAAGACAAAGGGGGGTGGGGGGGGGGCTGGTGGAGGTGGGGGGGTGCTCGCGCTGGGAGACCGATAATTAATTTGCTCATTATCAGTTGATCAGTTTTATAAAAGAAAAACAAATAACGATTCCCATCACGCGTGACTGAGCGTAACGGTGGGGTGTGGTGGTGGGGTGGGGGCATGCGGGGGCGGGGGGAATCTGGAGGGGGGGGGGTGTGGTGGTGGGGGGGGTATGTGGACAGAGGGGGGTATGTGGAGGGGGGGGGGGTGTGGTGGTGGGGGGGGGGTGTGTTGTGGGGGGGGGGTATGTGGAGGGGGGGGGTATGTGGAGGGGGAGGGGGTGGGTTGTGTGGTGGGAGGGGTGTGGTGGTGGGGGGGGGTGTGGTGGTGAGGGGGGGGGTGTGGTGGGGGGGGGTGTGGTGGTGGGTGGGGGGGTATGTGGAGGGGGCATGTGGGAGGGGGGGTATGTGGAGGGGGGGGGTGGGTATGTGGAGGGGGAGGGAATTCTGTGTGCCTCTGTGTGCGTGTGTCTCTGTTTGGTAAAACAAAGTAACAAAGTACTAAAGGTGTGCAGGCGAGGTGGGAACAAACAAAAGAACAACGTGTCTGCAAAGCAGATTGTTCAATAAATTGAACAAAGCACGCCATTTACAATTTAAACGTATTGAACGGAATTTCGATTTAAAGCTTTCGTGACTGCAGGGACTCATCTTCTTGGTTCTTTCGGTAAAGTCACGTAGAAGGGAAATAATAAAATAATACAAATAAAACATAATAAAATACAATTCTCACGACGTTACGGTCACAACGCAAGCAGCCGTCCTCAGGTGAAGAACAGGTCTGTCGGAAAGACAGCGTCTGAAGTTTCATTCAGATGCAAGGATGAGAACAGGTCTGTCGGAAAGACTGTCTCATTCAGACGCTGTCTCCCCGACAGACCTGTTCTTCACCTGAGGACGGCTGCTTGCGTTGTGGCCGAAACGTCGTGAGAATTATTTTATTATGTTTTATTTTTATTTTTTTATTACTTCCCTTCTACGTGACGACTTTACCGAAAGAACCAAGAAGAAGTATTGAACGGCTTACGCGGAAGCGGACATCGAAGAGCTACTGCCTTGCGTCCGTTTTTATGTGGGAGCGTGATGGGCCGATTTCCCCCCGCGCACTCCGATCCAGCGGGGCAATGTCTCCTTTCCTGAGCAACGGCCGCATGCAGCAGCCCAAGATTCGCGAATGCGATTGGGGATGTTAGATTCTTGAAAAGTCTCGCGATCTTTCAATTATTTTTTTCAGCATTTGTAATGACAGGGGAGTCAGCCTGCAGTGCGAATGGACTCGTGGCCACGGGAGATAATGACAGGGGAATCAGCCTGCAGTGCGAATGGACTAGTGGCCACGGGAGGTAATGACAGTGGAATCAGCCTGCAGTGCGAATGGACTAGTGGCCACGGGAGGTAATGACAGGGGAGTCAGCCTGCAGTTCGAATGGACTAGTGGCCACGGGAGGTAATGACAGGGGAGTCAGTTGTGAGTGCGAAGGGACTAGTGGCCACGGGAATGATCGTGAAGGTAGCGTGGTCAGGTGATGGAAGAGGACGGTAGAGTTTGCCGGTGGAGCGAGAGTCCAGAGTCAGCGAGACGATTCAGGTGAGGGGGACGTGACCTCGGTTAGTACATAAGTGAGATGCGCGGGAGACTCAGGGCTGTTGCAGTGGGGGTCTCCGCCTGATGTCAAGTGAGCGTGTCTTCGATAAAGTGCCATCTCAAAAGAAGTGTGCCAATTCTCCATTATATATTTGAGGGGTGCCACTAGTAGCATGATGTTATCTACCTCGCCTGGTATGCAGGAGGTTGAGGGGTTGATCCCGACCCTGACGACACCTGCTGCTGTATATTTGGAGTTTGGCGTGTCTCTCTCCCCGTGGTCGCGTGGATCTTTTCACTGGGTCCTAAGATCTTTCCCTCCACATTTACAAGCGTGCGTCTGGATTGTTAAAATTATTTTTGCTGCTACAAATTTAGACATGCTGATAAGCAACTTCTTTGAGCAAACATTTGTGATAGCCAGGGCGCTTCTGAAAAATAAGCTAAATAGCTCAGTGTTCCTTAGCTGGTCAAATGAAAAAAAATAGTTTCGTTTAATTTGTGTATATGATTGTTAAGTGATGTGTTTACCTTTCCTAAACGTTGCACTCCGATCGTGTTTTTGTGTCGTGTTTGTTGTTGTAACATTCTGACTACGTGCCACAACTGGGCAGCTGTGATAAAGAGCTTCATAGCTCATCGGATTCCTCCTGCAGTATAAATACAGATTGTGATGAGTGTTGGAGCGTGGGAGGTGAGGAAGGGTGGCACCACATGGGCGAGATGTTAACTACCTCGCCTGGTATACAGGAGGTCATGAGTTCGATACCGACCCTGATGTCTGCTGTATATTTGGAGTTTGCGTGTCTATCTCTCTCATCATCATCACGGTGGCTAGGAGATGTTAACTACCTCGCCTGGTACACAGGAGGTCGTCGGTTCGATCCCGACCCTGACACATTTTGTATATTTTGAGTTTGCGTCTGTGTCTCTCTCTCTCTATGATACAAAAAATATCTTTACAGCTCATCTGATTCCTCCAGCCGCTTTGAATACATCTGATGCTGAATGCTCACGGAACGGTGAACGAAAACAAACATCGATTGAGGTCTAGACACCGACGGTTTGCGACTAAAAATTCTCCACGCGAGAGTCGAAAAATGCGCGAACCACCGGCGCGTATCCGATTCAATTTGCACGCTCTTAGGCAGAAATAATATATAAGAAATCGAGTAATTGGTGGGAAAATTGCACGCGAGAGCGACGTTTAGAATTCAAAAAACCCAAATTCGACGTGATATACAGCGTGCTTCAAAAATATATTAACACTTACACGGGAATATCGCTCGTAATGGAAAAATTGACGGACATAAATACGCCGCAAACATGATAACAAACGTAGTGTTAATAGCTTCATAACATCAAAGTGTCTCCCACTTGTTCGCCGTCATTGTCAGAACGTGCCTGGAATTTTCTCCAGGTGGTCTCCAGCACGTATATCGTGTTGTTGTTGTTGCAAATTCTCAGAAGTGTTAACGTGTTTTGAAGCACCCTTTATATAAATTTCGATGTAAAGCTTTCGTGACTGCAGGGATTCATCTTCTTGGTTCTTTCGGTAAAGTCACGTAGAATGGAAATAATAAAATAATAAAAATAAAACATAATAAAATATTCTCACGACGTTTCGGCCACAACGCAAGCAGCCGTTCTCAGGTGGAGAACAGGTCTGTCGAGGAGACAGACCCTTTATATATATTTTTTTCATTTTATTATTACAAAGTTGATCTTATCGTTTGTTCAGTCTAGTTGATGACTGCGGCCGAAACTATCAGCTTTGCCACACTTGAGAACCCGGTCTCTCTTGTGAGTCTATGGGTCTCTCTGTGAGTTTATGGGTCTCTCTGTGAGTCTATGGGTCTCTCTTGTGAGTCTATCGGTTTTTGTGTGAGTCTATGGGTTTTTGAGTGAGTCTATGGGTCTTTCTTGTGAGTCTATAGGTCTATGTGTGAGTCTATGGGTCTCTGTGTGAGTCTATGGGTTTCAGTGTGAGGCTATGGGTTTATGTGTGAGTCTACGGGTCTCTGTGTGAGTCTTTGGGTCTCTGTGTGAGTCTGTGGGTCTCTGTGTGAGTCTGTGGGTCTCTGTGTGAGTATATGGGTCTCTGTGTGAGTCTATGGGTCTCTGTGTGAGTCTATGGGTCTCTGTGTGAGTCTATGGGTCTCTCTTGTGTGAGTCTATGGGTCTCTGTGTGAGTCTATGGGTCTCTCTTGTGAGTCTATGGGTCTCTGTGTGAGTCTATGGATCTCTGTGTGAGTCTATGGGTCTCTGTGTGAGTCTATGGGTCTCTTGTATGAGTCTATGGGTCTCTCTTGTGTGAGTCTATGGGTCTCTGTGTGAGTCTATGGGTTTCTGTGTGAGTCTATGGGTCTCTGTGTGAGTCTATGGGTCTCTCTTGTGAGTCTGTGGGTCTCTGTGTGAGTCTATGGGTTTCTGTGTGAGTCTATGGGTCTCTGTGTGAGTCTATGGGTCTCTGTGTGAGTATGTGGGCCTCTGTGTGAGTCTATGGGTCTCTGTGTGAGTCTATGCGTCTCTCTTGTGAGTCTATGGGTCTCTGTGTGAGTCTATGGGTTTCTGTGTGAGTCTATGGGTCTCTGTGTGAGTTTACGGGTCTCTGTGTGAGTATGTGGGCCTCTGTGTGAGTCTATGGGTCTCTGTGTCAGTCTATGGGTTTCTTGTGAGTCTGTGGGTCTCTGTGTGAGTCTATGGGTCTCTGTGTGAGTCTATGGGTTTCAGTGTGAGGCTATGGGTTTATGTGTGAGTCTACGGGTCTTTGTGTGAGTCTATGGGTCTCTGTGTGAGTCTATGGCTCTCTGTGTGGGTCTATGGGTCTCTGTGTGAGTCTATGGGTCTCTGTGTGAGTCTATGGGTCTCTGTGTGAGTCTGTGGGTCTCTGTGTGAGTCTGTGGGTCTCTGTGTGAGTATATGGGTCTCTGTGTGAGTCTATGGGTCTCTGTGTGAGTCTATGGCTCTCTCTTGTGAGTCTATGGGTCTCTGTGTGAGTCTATGGGTTTCTGTGTGAGTCTATGGGTGTCTGTGTGAGTCTATGGATCTCTGTGTGAGTCTATAGGTCTCTGTGTGAGTCTATGGGTCTCTCTTGTGTGAGTCTATGGGTCTCTGTGTGAGTCTATGGGTCTCTGTGTGAGTCTATGGGTCTCTTGTATGAGTCTATGGGTCTCTCTTGTGTGAGTCTATGGGTCTCTGTGTGAGTATGTGGATCTCTCTGTGAGTCTATGGGTCTCTGTGTGCGTCTATGGGTCTCTCTTGTGAGTCTGTGGGTCTCTGTGTGAGTCTATGGGTTTCTGTGTGAGTCTATGGGTCTCTGTGTGAGTCTATGGGTCTCTGTGTGAGTATGTGGGCCTCTGTGTGAGTCTATGGGTCTCTGTGTGAGTCTATGGGTCTCTCTTGTGAGTCTATGGGTCTCTGTGTGAGTCTATGGGTTTCTATGTGAGTCTATGGGTCTCTGTGTGAGTCTATGGGTCTCTGTGTGAGTATGTGGGCCTCTGTGTGAGTCTATGGGTCTCTGTGTCAGTCTATGGGTTTCTTGTGAGTCTGTGGGTCTCTGTGTGAGTCTATGGGTCTCTGTGTGAGTCTATGGGTTTGAGTGTGAGGCTATGGGTTTATGTGTGAGTCTACGGGTCTCTGTGTGAGTCTATGGGTCTCTGTGTGGGTCTATGGGTCTCTGTGTGAGTCTATGGGTCTCTGTGTGAGTCTATGGGTCTCTCTTGTGGGTCTATGGGTCTCTGTGTGAGTCTATGGGTCTCTGTGTGAGTCTATGGGTCTCTGTGTGCGTCTATGGGTCTCTGTGTGAGTCTATGGGTCTCTGTGTTAGTCTATGGGTCTCTCTTGTTAGTCGTCGTCGTATATTTGTTTTCTTTTGTGTTGTGTCAAAGCGATAGAGATTGTGTGCGCGTTTGCATGTATTTTTTATTTACAAAATGGGATGTTTTTGCCACTACCACCGCGAGCTACAGATGCTCTGATACGTGTGGCATTGCCCTTGTACTGTTCGCCTTTTGGCGCTGTCCTCTGCTCTGACACTCGTGGTGGTGTGGACCAATCAGTTTCAAAGGCAAGGCCATACACAAGGTGCTTCTAAAAAAAATGTATTTTTTTTTACATTTCTGAGAATTCGCAACAACACCACGCAAGAGATGTGATACCTCCGGCCCTATGGAGACCACCTGGAAACGATTCTAGGCACGTTTTGACAATGACGGCGGACAAGTGGGAGACACTTTTACTTTATGAAGCTATTAACGTTTTAATTGTTATCATGTTTCGATGTAAAGCTTTCGTGACTGCAGGGATTCATCTTCTTGGTTCTTTCGGTAAAGTCACGTAGAAGGGAAATTATATTATATTATTGTATTATTTGATTATGTTTTATTTTTATTATTTTATTATGTTTTATTTTTATTATTTTATTACTTCCCTTCTACGTGACTTTACCGAAAAAACCTAGAACAAAAGGTTATCTCTTTGCTGTTTGAACATCTTGAAACCTGCTGTTTCGCAAGAAAGGATAAAACCTTTTGTCATTTGTTGATATTTTTTAACTGTTTTTTTTTTCAGGGTTTGGAGTCGAGTTGGAAATGGCCCTGCGAAAACTCATCACTATTTCTGTTTAATCTCGATTTGAAGCTTTCGTGACTGCAGGACTTTACCGAAACAACCAACGAATATTTCTATTTCGTTTTTTTTTCCGTTCGGTTTTAAATCAATGGGCCATTGAAGCCAAATCCAATCCTCCTCGTACGTACGCGAGCGTGCGAGTGTTTTAGTTTACGGAGCGCATGCCCCATCTCAAGTGGCGCTGACGTCACCACGTGGCTTGCGTACCAGGCTAGGTGCACGTCAAGTGCCACGTGAAGCGTCGAACGCCCCACTGGCACGAGGTCACGGGACAGACCCAGCAGGTGCCACGGGGTCGACTGACTGAGATGACTGCATGCCAGATGCACCACCTGTGCCAGGCTAAGTGCAGGAGGTCACGGGACAGACCCAGCAGGTGGCCACGGGTCGACTGACTGAGATGACTGCATGCCAGATGCACCACCTGTGCCAGGCTAGGTGCAGGAGGTCACGGGACAGACCCAGCAGGTGGCCACGGGGTCGAATGACTGATATGACTGCATGCCAGATGCACCACCTGTGCCAGGCTAGGTGCAGGAGGTCAGGGGACAGACCTAGCAGGTGGCCACGGGGTCGACTGACTGAGATGACTGCATGCCAGATGCACCACCTGTGCCAGGCTAGGTGCAGGAGGTCACGGGACAGACCCAGCAGGTGTCACGGGTCGACTGACTGAGATGACTGCTGGTCGATGCACCACCTCCTGTCACCCCCCTACTGTGCCAACTCGCTGCGTTTAATCCACCCGGCGCTCCGCTCGTTGTTGTGAGCGTCGCTCCTCCGCCCTCCGTTGTTGTTGGAGGGCGACTGCCTCCAACTGCCCAGTAGCAGCGTCCTTCACGAGCCTCCTCCTCCACAGAGGCCGATCTTGACACCGCTGGTACCAGTCATCGGCAAGTCCACTCAGCTCCACGTCCTCCTGTACCACATCGCTCCATCTCTTCTCTAGCCCGTGCCGCGCCTCTTCGAACGCCCCGTTGACCCGATCTTGACACCGCTGGTACCGGTCATCGGCAAGTCCACTCAGCTCCACGTCCTCCTGTACCACATCGCTCCATCTCGTCTCTAGCCCCGTGCCGGGTCTTTTCGAACGCCCCGTTGACCCGATCTTGACACCGCTGGTACCGGTCATCGGCAAGTCCACTCAGCTCCACGTCCTCCTGTACCACATCGCTCCATCTCTTCTCTAGCCCGTGCCGCGCGTCTTCGAACGCCCCGTTGACCCGATCTTGACACCGCTGGTACCGGTCATCGGCAAGTCCACTCAGCTCCACGTCCTCCTGTACCACATCGCTCCATCTCTTCTCTAGCCCGTGCCGCGCCTCTTCGAACGCCCCACTGACTCGGCACGTGACCAACTGCGGTGACCGGCCGATGCACCGTCGGTGTCACCTGCCGTGCCGGTCGGCCCCCATCACCCCCCACCCCCTCGATCTACCGCGTGGGTCGAGGGGATTCGCCTGCACAGAGAAAAGAAAGCGGCTCAAAACAAGAGATCACGTTTGTTTGGCCTCGCGAGGTGCCGAGTTGATGTCTGTGCATCGAACGCATAAATCAGCGCGCTCATTTGCACAGCCACCGCCGTCACCACCACCACCGCCACCACCACCACCACCCCCGCCACCGCCACCACCACCACCATCACCACCATCACCACCACCACCGCCACCACCGCCACCACCACCACCACCCCCGCCACCGCCACCACCACCACCATCACCGCCACCACCGCCACCACCGCCACCACCACCACCCCCGCCACCGCCACCACCACCACCATCACCGCCACCACCGCTGCCACCACCACCACCGCCACCGCCACCACCACCGCCACCACCGCCACCGCCACCACCACCCACCGCCACCACCGCCACCACTACCACCACCACGGCTACCACCGCCGCCACCACCACCACCGCCACCACCCCCGCCACCGCCACCACCACCACCATCACCACCATCACCACCACCACCGCCACCACCACCACCATCCCCGCCACCGCCACCACCACCACCATCACCGCCACCACCGCCGCCACCACCACCGCCACCGCCACCACCACCACCACCGCCACCACCGCCACCGCCACCACCACCCACCGCCACCACCGCCACCACTACCACCACCATGGCTACCACCGCCGCCACCACCACCACCGCCACCACCACCACCGCCACCGCCGCCACCACCACCACCACCACCGCCGCCACCACCGCCACCACCACCACCGCCACCATCGCCACCACCGCCACCGCCACCGCCACCACCACCACCGCCACCGCCGCCACCGCCGCTGCCACCACCGCCACCGCCACCACCACCACCACCACCGCCACCGCCACCACCACCACCGCCACCGCCGCCACCACCACCACCACCACCGCCACCACCACCGCCACCACCACCACCGCCACCACCACCGCCACCACCGCCACCGCCACCACCACCCACCGCCACCGCCACCGCCACCACCACCACCACCGCCACCACCGCCACCGCCACCACCACCCACCGCCACCACCACCACCGCCACCACCGCCACCACCACCCACCGCCACCACCGCCACCACTACCACCACCACGGCTACCACCGCCGCCACCACCACCACCGCCACCACCACCACCACCCCCGCCACCGTCACCACCACCACCACCCCCGCCACCGCCACCACCACCACCATCACCGCCACCACCGCCACCACCACCACCGCCACCGCCACCACCACCGCCACCGCCACCACCACCATCACCGCCACCACCACCATCACCACCACCACCACCGCCGCCACCACCGTCACCGCCACCACCACCCACCGCCACCACCGCCACCACCACCACCACCATCACCGCCACCACCACCATCGCCACCACCACCACCGCCACCACCGCCACCGCCACCACCACCCACCGCCACCACCGCCACCACTACCACCACCACCGCCGCCACCACCACCGCCGCCACCACCGCCACCGCCACCGCCGCCACCACCACCACCACCCACCGCCACCACCGCCACCACTACCACCACCACCGCCGCCACCACCACCGCCGCCACCACCGCCACCGCCACCGCCGCCACCACCACCACCGCCACCACCACCACCGCCGCCACCACCACCGCCGCCACCACCACCACCACCACCACCTCCTCTGCTCACAAGCCACAACTACTGTTGTTGTTGTTGCTGTTGTTTAGTTGTGGTTGTTGTTGTTGTCGCTGTTATTATTAATTGTGTTTTGATCCGCCGCACCGCACCGCACAGACGCAATTGTGTGTACTAAGAACGACGTTCAACCCCCACCGCACACGTGACCCTGGGAGGTGGAATGAATGGAACGCGCAGCAGTGCAGGGAAGCAGAGAATGAGGGCTCACTCATTCATCAACTCACTCATTCATCAACTCACTCACTCAACCACTCACTCACTCACTCAACCACTCACTCACTCAACCACTCACTCACTCAACCACTCACTCACTAAACCACTCACTCATCCACTCACTCACTCAACCACTCACTCACTAACCCACTCACTCATCCACTCACTCATCCACTTACTCACTAAACCACTCACTCAATCACCCACTCACTCATCCACTCACTCATCCACTCACTCACTCAACCACTCACTCATCCACTCACTCATCCACTCACTCACTCACTAAACCACTCACTCACTCACCCACTCGCTCATCCACTCACTCATCCACTCATTCACTCATCCACTCACTCACTCACTCATCCACTCACTCATCCACTCACTCACTCAACCACTCACTCATCCACTCACTCATCCACTCACTCATCCACTCACTCACTCATCCACTCACTCACCCACTCACTCATCCACTCACTCATCCACTCACTCACTCAACCACTCACTCATCCACTCACTCACCCACCCACTCACTCAACCACTCACTCACTCACTCATCCACTCACTCACTCATCCTATCACTCGAAGCCCTATAGATTCCCGCTCACGGCCACCACCGGTGACGATTATTTGAACCGGTCCTGGGTCCTCCCCTAGGTCGACTCAGCCTCAAACGAGTAACTGGATGTGGTGTGTGAACATCGCCACGCGACCCTGGGAGGTGGAACGAATGAATTGCGCAGCAGTGCAGGGAGGCAGAGAATGAGCTCTCACGCAGTGCACTCACTCAATCATCAACTCACTCATTCATCAACTCACTCACTCAACCACTCACTCACTAAACCAATCACTCATCCACTCACTCACTCAACCACTCACTCACTCACCCACTCACTCATCCACTCACTCATCCACTTACTCACTAAACCACTCACTCACCCACTCACTCATCCACTCACTCACTCACTCACCCACTCACTCATCCACTCACTTATCCACTCACTCACTCAACCACTCACTCATCCACTCACTCACCCACCCACTCACTCAACTACTCACTCACTCACTCAACCACTCACAAACTCATCCTATCACTCAAAGCCCTATAGATTCCCGCTCACGGCCACCACCGGTGACGATTATTTGAACCGGTCCTGGGTCCTCCCCTAGGTCGACTCAGCCTCAAACGAGTAACTGGGTGTGGTGTGTGAACATCGCCACGCGACCCTGGGAGGCGGAATGAATGAAACGCGCAGCAGTGCAGGGAGGCAGAGAATGAGCGCTCACGCAGTGCAGCTGCTGGGTGCAAGCGGCGAATGGAGACCAAGGCGCAGACCCTGCAACTGCTCGTTCAGGCGACTGCTGTAGGGAGCAACCCCCACCCCACCCCTCCCCTCCTACATACATGAGAGCCCTTTCCTCACCCACTCAATCACTCACTTACTCATTCATTCATCCAACCATCCACTCATTCATCCACTCACTCACTCACCCACTCACTCACTCACTCATCCACTCACTCATCCACTCACTCACTCACCCACTCACTCACTCACCCACTCACGCATCCACTCATTCACTCACTCACTAAACCACTCACTCATCCACTCACTCACTCACTCATCCACTCACTCATCCACTCACTCACTCACTCACCCACTCACTCACTCAACCACTAACTCATCCACTCACTAATCCACTCACTCACTCAACCACTAACTCACTCACCCACTCACTCATCCACTCACTTATCCATTCACTTACTCAACCACTCATCTACTCAACCACTCAATCACTCAACCACTCACTCATCCACTCACTCATCCACTCACTCACTCATACACTCACTCACTCACTCACCCACTCACTCATCCACTCACTCATCCACTCACTCACTCAACCACTAACTCACTCACCCACTCACTCATCCACTCACTCATCCACTCACTCACTCACTCACCCACTCACTCATCCACTCACTCATCCACTAACTCACTCACCCACTCACTCATCCACTCACTCATCCACTTACTCACTCAACCACTCACTCAACCACTAACTCACTCACCAACTCACTCATCCACTCACTCATCCACTCACTCACTCAACCACTCACTCACTCACTCACCCACTCACTCATACACTCACTCACTCATCCACTCACTCATCCACTCACTCACTCAACCACTCACTCACTCAACCACTAACTCACTCACCCACTCATCCACTCATCCACTCACTCACACAACCACTCACTCACTCAACCACTCACTCACTCACCCACTCACTCATCCACTCACTCATCCACTCACTCACTCACTCAACCACTCACTCACTCACTCAACCACTCACTCACTCATCCACTCACTCACTCACTCATCCACTCACTCACTCACTCAACCACTCACTCACTCACTCATCCACTCACTCACTAAACCACTCACTCACTCAACCACTCACTCATCCACTCACTCACTCAACCACTCACTCACTCACTCATCCACTCACTCACTCACTCAACCACTCACTCACTCACTCATCCACTCACTCACTAAACCACTCACTCACTCACTCAACCACTCACTCATCCACTCACTCACTCAACCACTCACTCACTCACTCATCCACTCACTCACTCATACTATCACTCAAAGCCCTATAGATTCCCGCTCACGGCCACCACCGGTGACGATTATTTGAACCGGTCCTGGGTCCTCCCCTAGGTCGACTCGGCCTCAAACGAGTAACAGGTGCGGTGTGTGAACATCGCCACTGGGGAGACAAAGGCGGCCGGGCGTGGTTAATCCAACCCCCGGGCGAAGCCGGGGTATTAAAGCTCGTGCTTGTATATATTCCATCAGAGTTTGTTTAAAGATCTTCTCATCTCCAACTGAGCATAACTCCCAGGTGTCCAGGGTTTGATCTCCTTTTGGCGTTAGACACTTTAGTTAGCGTGGCGTGCAAGCCGTGGAACGACTTCCCTCTTGAAATCAGGCAATCCGATTCGGTAGATGTATTTTTAAGTCTGCTTTGAAGACGGATAATACTGGTCAACACACTTTTTCTGGCATAAGGTATTCCAACGGTTTCAAGGTAATTTTGGGGTGCTGATTCCAAATCTGGCAACAGTTTTTGTCTATATTGCATCGAATATTGCATTTTCAATAAAAACTGCAGACGAAAAATATTAAATAAATGTGGATATCTACATCAAATGATATTATGAACACACTATTCTAAAAATACAGCACCATATTTTAACACTGAAGCAGTCACCGACTCGCAACAACTTGCAATCATAAGTGAGTTAATAAGTGAGTTAATTTAATTTCGGGTAAAATCAATGAAAATGGGGTATGCCGATAGCATAAAAATGAGATGTGATAGAGCAAATCTGAGATCAGATTTGGAATCAGCACCCTGAAATTAGTCTAGAACAGCTGCAAAAGTCCAGTCCAGTGTATAGTGTAGTGTATAGTAGTGTAGTGTATAGTGTAGTGTATAGTGTAGTGTATATTGTAGTGTATAGTAGTGTAGTGTATAGTGTAGTGTATAGTGTAGTGTATAGTGTATAGTGTAGTGTATAGTGTAGTGTATAGTAGTGTAGTATATAGTGTAGTGTATAGTGTAGTGTATAGTGTAGTGTATAATGTAGTATATAGTGTAGTGTATAGTGTAGTGTATAGTGTAGTGTATAGTAGTGTAGTATATAGTGTAGTGTATAGTAATGTAATGTATAGTGTAGTGTATAGTGTAGTGTATAGTGTAGTGTATAGTGTAGTGTATAGTAATGTAGTATATAGTGTAGTGTATAGTGTAGTGTATAGTGTAGTGTATAGTGTAGTGTAGTATATAGTGTAGTGTATAGTAGTGTAGTGTATAGTGTAGTGTATAGTAATGTAGTATATAGTGTAGTGTATAGTGTAGTATATAGTGTAGTGTATAGTAATGTAATGTATAGTGTAGTGTATAGTGTAGTGTACAGTGTAGTGTAGTAGTGTAGTGTATAGTGTAGTGTATAGTAATGTAATGTATAGTGTAGTGTATAGTGTAGTGTACAGTGTAGTGTAGTAGTGTAGTGTATAGTGTAGTGTATAGTGTAGTGTATAGTGTAGTGTATAGTGTAGTGTATAGTGTAGTGTATAGTAGTGTAGTGTATAGTGTAGTGTATAGTGTAGTGTATAGTAGTGTAGTATATAGTGTAGTGTAGTGTATAGTGTAGTGTATAGTGTAGTGTATAGTGTAGTGTAGTGTATAGTGTAGTGTATAGTAATGTAATGTATAGTGTAGTGTATAGTGTAGTGTATAGTAGTGTAGTGTATACTGTATAGTGTAGTGTACAGTAATGTAGTATATAGTGTAGTGTATAGTAGTGTAGTATATAGTGTAGTGTATAGTGTAGTGTATAGTGTAGTGTATAGTGTAGTGTATAGTAGTGTAGTGTATAGTGTAGTGTACAGTAATGTAGTATATAGTGTAGTGTATAGTAGTGTAGTATATAGTGTAGTGTATAGTAGTGTAGTGTATAGTGTAGTATATAGTGTAGTATATAGTGTAGTGTATAGTGTAGTGTATAGTAGTGTAGTGTATAGTGTAGTGTATAGTGTAGTGTATAGTAGTGTAGTGTATAGTGTAGTGTATAGTGTAGTGTATAGTGTAGTATATAGTGTAGTGTATAGTATAGTGTATAGTGTAGTATATAGTGTAGTGTATAGTAGTGTAGTGTATAGTGTAGTGTATAGTGTAGTATATAGTGTAGTGTATAGTGTAGTATATAGTGTAGTGTATAGTGTATAGTAGTGTAGTGTATAGTGTAGTGTATAGTGTAGTATATAGTGTTGTCTATAGTAGTGTAGTTTTTTTGCTGACCAGTGTTATTCTCTCAAAGTGACCTCACATTTCTAGCGGGCTCGGTTGAGACCCCCTGATTCTCTTTGTGTCTCCTGCTTTTCATGCGTTGCGCATTCGAGGCTAGGGTGGTACAGTCGGGTTTTTTACAATCGTGTTTAATTGTTTTTTTTTATATTAAACCCGATCATCTGAGATTGGGAGAAATCCGGTTTAATTGTCTCAAGACAGTAAATTTAGCTGTGACGGTCCCACCTGATGATGGAGACTTGTGTTGCCTCCGAAACGTCGTGATTTATTATTTTATTTCTATTATTATTTCTATATTTTTAATTATTTAATTGTTACCTACGTGACTTTACCGAAAAATCTAAGAGTATGTTCCCCATTAAGTTGCTGCAAAAGATCCGCATCTACAGCAGAGGTCGTAAACGGGTTTTGATTCCTTACCCGTACCCGTACCCGGCCGCACCAGGGTCGCAAACGGGTACCCGTACCCGGCCGGGTACGGGTAGCCGGGTATCGGGTAGGATACGGGTATCGGGTACCTGATTGCGACCTCTGGGATGAAGCCACGTTGCAGGCGCGGGTGGGTTGATTCTAGGAACTTGAATTGTGAGAAGAGACAAGACGTTGGGAAATGAGTGACAAACGGCGACTCACCAGTGACTCACGGCCTACCCGTACCCGTACCCGGCCGCACCAGGGTCGCAAACGGGTACCCGTACCCGGCCGGGTACGGGTAGCCAGGTATCGGGTAGGGTACGGGTATCGGGTACCCGGTTGCGACCTCTGATCGACAGCACCGCCCTTTGTCTGCTGGCACAAGGCATGGTCTGTGTCCCAACTCTTTTCGTGTCCCCCCTATTCTTTCAGAGTGCTTCCAGTCACTAAACCGCAGCTACAGCAGCAGTGGCAACAGCAGCAGCAACAGTGGCAACTGCAGCAGCAGCAACAACAGCAGCAGCAGCAGCAGTGGCAACTGCAGCAGCAGCAGCAGCAACAACAGCAGCAGCAGCAGTGGTAACAGCAGCAGCAACAGCAACAACAGCAGCAGTGGCAACATCAGCAGCAGCAGCAACAACAGCAGCAGTGGCAGCAGCAGCAGCAGCAGTGGTAACAGCAGCAGCAACAGCAGCAGCAGCAGTGGCAGCAGCAGCAGCAGCAGTGGTAACAGCAGCAGCAACAGCAGCAGCAGCAGTGGCAACATCAGCAGCAGCAGCAACAACAGCAGCAGCAACAGCAGCAGCAACAGCAGCAGTGGTAACAGCAGCAGCAACAACAACAACAGCTGCAGCAGTGGCAACAGCAGCAGTGGCAACAACAGCAGCAGCAGCAGCAGTGGCAATTGCAGCAGCAGCAGCTACAGCAGTAGCAACAGCTACAGCAGCAGCAACAGCTACAGCAGTAGCAACAGCTACAGCAGCAGCTACAGCAGTAGCAACAGCTACAGCAGTAGCAACAGCTACAGCAGCAGCAACAGCTACAGCAGCAGCTACAGCAGCAGCAGCAGCTACAGCAGCAGTGGCAGGAAGAGTGGTAGCAGCAGGAGCTACAGATGGCCTGTCCGTAACACGTGCGTTCCCAACAGTTAGTCGAGCGATAAATGTTGCTCCTTTCTCCTTCCATAGACGTACCGACGCCGCGTGGAAGAGTAGGCCAAAAACACCCTCGAGAGTGGGACGGGGTTCTGGACGGCAGGGGCGGTCGCGAGCAATTGCAGGGACTGCGCCTTGATCCTCCGAAGAACCTCCTCCAATGCGGCCGTCATGCTGAAATAAATATATTTTGTTTCTGTTATTGAAATTGATTTCATTTGTTTTCGCCGTTAATTTATATAAATGTCTAGCGCTTTCAAATGTTACTCGGCCAGAACACGAGTGGACTAAAGGTTCAAAAACTCACGTAACTTTTTGAACGTTCTCCTTTTTTTTTACCAAAACAAACACGTCATTACAATCCACAACAGCGGTGTTTTGGGTTAGAGCGCGGAGGGTTTATAAATGTGTCGTTAAACCCGCCACCACCCGACACAGCCAACTAGTAAGGGTTGTCACGTAAACAGAGGTCACTTGAAGAAGAAGGGAAGATCTCAGAGGTAGCTCTGTCATATCCACTTCTGTGGGTTAATGGTAATAGGTAGTGCTGCCCCTCTGCTGAGTGTAGATCAAAGGTCACTTGAAGGGATCTCAGAGGTAGCTCTGTCATATCCACTTCCGTTGGTTGATGCTAACAGGAAGTGCTGCCCTCTGCTGAGTGTAGATCAAAGGTCACTTGAAGGGATCTCAGATGTAGCTCTGTCATATCCACTTCCGTGGGTTGATCTCTAACAGGAAGTGCTGCTCCCAAATCTGTGTGGACCAGAGGTCAAAGGGTCTGTCCCGTGACCTCCTACGTGCGACATTTCACCTGGCCTTAATGTGCACATAGCCTGGCACAAGCGTGTGTAAATTAATCGTCATTGCCAATAATTTTCCTCTCACTCTCGGACAATAGAACGCATCTGAGCCTGAACCCCCGTTGGCTCTCCCACTCCCCATGTTTTAATGGCGACTTGCGCACACACACCAAAGACAAAGCTGCCCCGTATAGCCTCAACAGGCTGTTGGGGGCAAGTTCTGCTACTCGCTAGCAGCACCTATGAAGCGTCGGCACGGCACATGAGCAAGTGGGTGGCCAGAATCATGCTACGGCCGCCTTTGTCTCCCTAGCGGCGACGTTTTGCACATCGCACCAGACACTCATTTTGAGGCTGAGTCGACCTAGGCGAGACCCAGGACCGGTCTAGATGATCGTCACTGGATTTGACCTTGAGCAGGACTCGAACTCGGGTTGTCGGTTTCGTAGCACAGCGCGCAAGCTCCTGCAGTTCCGCACCAAAGAAAAAGAACCCCCGGATAGCCTCAACGGACTCTTTGGACGAGTGATGCTAGCGAGTAGCGAGTGAGTGAGCGGGTGAGTGGGTGGGTGAGTGAGTGGGTGGGTGAGTGAGTGAGTGAGTGAATGAATCAGTGAGCGAATGTGGGTGAGTGAGAGAATGGTTGAGTGGGAGAGTGGGTGAGTGAGAGTATGGGTGAGTCAGAGAGTGGGTGAGTGAGAGAGTGCGTGAGTGGGTGAGTGAGTGAGAGAGTGAGTGAGTGAGTGAGGGAGTGGGTGGGTGAGTGAGTGGGTGAGTGAGAGTGTCGGTGAGTGAGAGAGTGGGTGATTGAGAGAGAGAGTGGGTGAGTGAGTGAGTGGGTGAGTGAGAGAGAGGGTCAGTGAGAGTGAGGGTGAGTGAGAGAGTGGGTGAGTGAGTGAGTGAGTGGATGAGTGAGAGAGTGGGAGAGTGGGTGAGTCAGTGAGTGAATGAATCAGTGAGCGAATGTGGGTGAGTGAGAAAAGGGTTGAGTGAGAGAGTGGGTGAGTGAGAGAGTGGGTGAGTGAGAGGGTGCGTGAGTGAGAGAGTGGATGAGTGAGTGAGAGAGTGGGTGAGTGAGCGAGTAGGTGAGTGAGGGCTTGAGTAAGTGAGAAAGTGGGTGAGTGAGAGCGTGGGTGAGTGAGAGAGTGGGTGAGTGAGTGAGAGAGTGGGTGAGTGAGCGAGTGGGTGACTGACAGAGTGGGTGAGTGAAAGAGTGGGTAAGTGAATGAGTGAGAGAATTGGTGAGTGAGTGGGTGAGTGAGAGAGCGGGTGACTGAGACCTTGGGTGAGTGAGAGAGTGGGTGAGTGTGCCAGTGAGTGAGTGAGAGAGTTGGTGAGTGGGTGAGTGAGTGACTGTGAGAGTGGGTGAGTGAGAGAGTGAGTGGGTGAGTGAGATAGTTGGTGAGTGTGCCAGTGAGTGAGTGGGTGAGTGAGAGAGTTGGTGAGTGAGAGAGTGGGTGAGTGTGCCAGTGAGTGAGTGGGTGAGTGAGAAAGTTGGTGAGTGAAAGAGTCGGTGAGTGTGCCAGTGAGTGAGTGGGTGAGTGAGATAGTCGGTGAGTGAGAGAGTCGGTGAGTGAGCCAGTGAGTGAGTGGGTGAGTGAGAGCTTGGGTGAGTGAGAGAGTCGGTGAGTGTGCCAGTGAGTGAGTGGGTGAGTGAGATAGTCGGTGAGTGAGTGAGTGGGTGAGTGAGAGAGTTGGTGAGTGTGCCAGTGAGTGAGAGCTTGGGTGAGTGAGAGAGTTGGTGAGTGTGCCAGTGAGTGATCGAGCGAGGGAGGGAGAGAGAGAGCGAGAGAGAGACACGACAATGCGAATCACCGGCGCGGTGCTGTGCGTGCATGCGAGGACAGATGTGCGGTTGGGTACCACGCTGGGTAGGAATTTAGGAAACAGACATACAGACATATGTCGAGACACACAGGGGGGGAGAGGGGCGGCTCTTGTGAGCTCCCAGAATTTCACGACATCCTCAACGATGCCCCATCATCGCCCCCCCCCCTTCGTGGAGAAATCAACGACGAAAATTCCCCACCACCACCACCATGAACTCCCTCCCCACCCACGTGTCGCCTTTTGTTGAACAGATTGTGGGGTGCGAGTGTCGTTAGCGAGTAGGAGACGGCACATCACGGAAGGAGGGATGCAAGGCGGCAATTATAATAAATATTGGGACACACACACACACATCTCCCCACCAATATTCAAATATGCTCAAAATGGCCCCCCTCCCCCCCACAATACATTGCTATAAAATAGATGTCTGTGTATATGATTGTGGTTATGGTTGTATTTTATTAATCGCTAATCTCTGCCGTTACATACAATGAAACGAGAATAGCTAAAAAAAAAGAAAAAACAGAGCGATGTAATACAATACACTATTAGACATTATTGTAAAAGATAAATAAAAAGTCCATCCGATGTGTAAGGCTGAGTCGACCTAGGGGAGGTCCCAACTCCGGTCATCCTCTCAACAGTAGCTTTTGGCTACAAAGTCGGTGGTGGCGGTGGTGATGGTGGTGATGGTAATGATGGTGGTGGTGGTGATGGTGGCGGTGGTGATGGTGGTGATGGTGGTGGTGGTGGCGGTGGTGGTGATGGTGGTGGTGGTGATGGTAATGATGGTGGTGGCGGTGGTGGTGAAAGTCTATGTAATTAAGTAGAACGTCGATTTAAAGCTTCTTTCGTGACTGCAGGGATTCATCTTCTTGGTTCTTTCGGTAAAGTCACGTAGAAGGGAAATAATAAAATAATAAAAATAAAACATAATAAAATAATTCTCACGACGTTTCGGCCACAACGCAAGCAGCCGTCCTCAGGTGGAGAGCAGGTTGTGGCCGAAACGTCATGATAATTATTTTATGATGTTTTATTTTTATTATTTTATTATTTCCATTCTACGTGACTTTACCGAAAGAACCAAGAAGATGAGTAGAACGTGTCGTCTAAATTTATTTAAAGTTGCGCATTTTGATGTGACGTCACATTTCTCAAACCTTCCCCCCCCACCCCCTATCGTCAC
>NC_136339.1:3264410-3266910 GCF_964198595.1 Lampetra fluviatilis
GGTGGTGGGGGTGGGGGTGGGTGGTGATAAGTGGTGGGGGTGAGTGGTGGATGGTGGTGGGGGTGAGTGGGTGGGTGGTGGATGGTGGTGGGAGTGGGTGGGTGGGGTGCTGATGGGTGGGTGGTGGGGGTGAGTGGGTGGTGGTGGGGGTGGGGGTGGGGTGGTGATGGGTGAGTGGGGGTGAGTGGATGGGTGGTGCGGGTGAGTGGGTAAGTGGGTGGGTGGTGGATGGTGGTGGGTGGGTGGTGATGGGTGTTGGGCGTGAGTGGGGGTGGGTGGTGGATGGTGGTGGGGGTGAGTGGGTGAGTGGGTGAGTGGGTGGGTGGTGGATGGTGGTGGGTGGGTGGTGATGGTGTTGGTGGTGAGTGGGTGAGTGGGTGGATGGTGGTGGGGGTGGATGGGTGGGTGGTGGATGGTGGTGGGTGGGTGGTGATGGGTGTTGAGAGTGAGTGGGTGGGTGGGTGGTGGATGGTGGTGAGTGGGTGAGTGGGTGGGTGGTGGATGATGGTGGGTGAGTGGTGGATGGTGGTGGGGGTGAGTGGGTGGGTGGTGGATGGTGGTGGGGGTGGGTGGGTGGTGATGGGTGTTGAGGGTGGGTGAGTGGGTGGTGATGGGTGGGTGGGGGTGGGTGAGTGGTGGGGGTGGGTGGGTTGGTGGGTGGGTGTTGGGGGTGAGTGGTTGAGTGGTGATGGGTGGTGGGGGTGAGTGGTGGATGGTGGTGAGTGGGTGAGTGGGGGTGAGTGGGTGGGTGGTGGTGGGGGGTGGGTGGGTGGTGATGGGTGTTGAGGGTGGGTGAGTGGGTGGTGATGGGTGGGTGGTGGGGGTGGGGTGGGTGGTGGGGGTGGGTGAGTGGTGGGGGTGGGTGGGTTAGTGGGTGTGTGGGTGGTGGGGGTGAGTGGGTGGTGGTGGTGGTGGGGGGTGGGTGGTGATGGGTGAGTGGGGGGTGAGTGGATGGGTGGTGCGGGTGAGTGGGTAAGTGGGTGGGGGTGGTGGTGGTGGTGGGTGGGTGGTGATGGGTGTTGGGCGTGAGTGGGGGTGGGTGGTGGATGGTGGTGGGGGTGAGTGGGTGAGTGGGTGAGTGGGTGGGTGGTGGATGGTGGTGGGTGGGTGGTGATGGTGTGGTGGTGAGTGGGGTGAGTGGGTGGGGTGGTGGATGGTGGTGGGGGTGGGTGGGTGGGTGGTGGATGGTGGTGGGTAGGTGGTGATGGGTGTTGGGAGTGAGTGGGTGGGGTGGGTGGTGGATGGTGGTGAGTGGGTGAGTGGGTGGGTGGGTGGTGGATGGTGGTGGGTGGGTGGTGATGGGTGTTGCGAGTGAGTGGGTGAGTGGGTGAGTGGTGGATGGTGAGTGGGGTGAGTGGGGGTGTGTGGTGCGGGTGAGTGGTAAGTGGGTGGGTGGTGGATGGTGGTGGGTGGGTGGTGATGGGTGGTGGGGGTGAGTGGGTGAGTGGGTGGGTGGGTGGTGGATGGTGGTGGGGGTGGGTGGTGGATGGTGGTGGGGGGTGAGTGAGTGAGTGAGTGAGTGGGTGGGTGGTGGATGGTGGGGGGGTGGGGGGTGGATGGTGGTGGGGCTGAGTGGGTGAGTGGGTGAGTGGGTGGGGTGGTGATTGGTGGTGGGGGGTGAGTGGATGGTGATTGGTGTTGGGGGTGGGGTGAGGGGTGTGATGATGGGTGAGTGGGTGTCACCGTCATTTAGTGGCGAATGGTGAGTGTTGGTGGACGAGTGCGGGGGTGGATGGGAGGGTGAGTGGGTTCGATCCCGACCTTGACGCCTGCTGCTGTTTATTTGGATTTGGCGTGTCTCTGTTTCATCATCATCATCACGGTGGCTAGGAGGCTAGGAGAGGGTGGAGGAGGAGGGGGTGGAGGGAGGGAGGAGAGGGGAGGAGGGGGGAGGGAGGAGGAGGGGGTGGAGGGAGGGAGGAGGGGGGAGGAGCGAGGAGGAGGGGGTGGAGGGAGGAGAGGGGAGGAGGGGGGGTAGGAGGAAGGAGGGGGTGGAGGGAGGGAGGGAGGAGGGGGGAGGGGGGGAAGGAGGGAGGAGGAGGGGGTGGAGGGAGGGAGGGAGGAGGGGGGAGGAGGGGGGAGGAGGGAGGAGGGGGGGAGGAGGGAGGAGGAGGAGGGGGGAGGGGGGAAGGAGGGAGGGAGGAGGGGGGAGGAGGGAGGAGGGGGGAGGAGGGAGGAGGAGGGGGTGGAGGGAGGAGGGGGGAAGGAGGGAGGAGGAGGGGGTGGAGGGAGGAGGAGGGGGTGGAGGGAGGGAGGGAGGAGGGGGAGGAGGGAGGAGGAGGGGGTGGAGGGAGGGAGGGAGGAGGGGGGAGGAGGGAGGAGGGGGGGAGGAGGGAGGAGGAGGAGGGGGGAGGGGGGAAGGAGGGAGGAGGAGGGAGTGGAGGGAGGGAGGAGGGGGGAGGAGGGAGGAGGAGGGGGTGGAGGGAGGGAGGGAGGAGGGGGGAGGAGGGAGGAGGAGGGGGTGGAGGGAGGGAGGGAGGAGGGGGGGAGGAAGGAGGAG
>NC_136339.1:3269410-3329639 GCF_964198595.1 Lampetra fluviatilis
TGGGTGGGTGGATGGGGGGTGGGTGGGTGGGGGGGGTGGGTGGGGTTGGTGGGTTGGGGGTGGGTGGGTAGGTGGGGGGTGGATGGGTGGGTGGGGGTGGGTGGGTGGGGTGGGTGGGTGGGGGGTTGGTGGGTGGGGGGGGGTGGGTGGGGGGTGGGTGGGTGGGAGGGGTGGGTGGGTGGGGGGGGTGGGTGGGGGGGTGGATGGATCGGTTGGGGGTGGATGGGTGGGTGGGGTGGGTAGGTTGGGGGTGGGTGGGTGAGTGGAGTGGGTGGGGGGGGTGGGTGGGTGGGGGGGTGGGTGGGGGGTGGGTGGGGGGGTGGATGGGTTGGGGGTGGATGGGTGGGTGAGGTGGGTGGTGGGGTGGATGGGTTGGGGGTGGATGGGTGAGTGGAGTGGGGGGTGGGTGGGTGGGTGGGGGGTGGATGGGTGGGGGGGGGGGTGAGTGGGGGGTGGGTGGGTGGATGGGGGGTGGATGGGTGGGGGGTGAGTGGGGGGTGGGTGGGTAGGTGGGTGAGTGGGGGGTGGGTGATTTCAGGATCTCAGCTACAACGCAGGGAAATTTAATCGAACCTTCAACCTCTAAATGTACTAACATCTCAAAGTACTAAAATCTCAAAGTACTAACCTCTAAATGTACTAACATCTCAAAGTACTAACATCTGAATGCAATAATATCTAAATATACTAATATCTAAATATAATAACATCTCAAAGTACTAAAATCTCAATGTACTAACATCTAAATTTACTAACATCTCAAAGTACTAACATCTCAAAGTACTAAAATCTCAATGTACTAAAATCTCAAAGTACTAAAATCTCAAAGTACTAAAATCTCAACGTACTAAAATCTCAATGTACTAAAATCTCATTGTACTAAAATCTCATTGTACTAAAATCTCAAAGTACTAAAATCTCAAAGTACTAAAATCTCAATGTACTAAAATCTCAATGTACTAAAATCTCAATCTACTAAAACCCCAATGCACTCACATCTCAAAGTACTAAAATCTCAATGTACTAAAATCTCAACGTACTAAAATATCAATGTACTAAAATCTCAATGTACTAAAATCTCAATGTACTAAAATCTCAACGTACTAAAATATCAATGTACTAAAATATCAATGTATTAAAATCTCATTGTACTAAAATCTTAATGTACTAAAACCTCAATGTACTCACATCTCAATGCAATAACCTCTAAATATACTCACCTCTAAATATACTCATCCAGCCAGCGTGCTGCCAACCATCCAACCGCGGCATATTCCCTGAAGCTTTCCTGTACGGACGCATTAACAATGCTGCCCATCGATGATATTCGTGATTATTTATTAATATCATTAACATTAAATTTCGATTTAAAGCTTTCGTGACTGCAGGGATTCATCTTCTTGGTTTTTTCGGTAAAGTCACGTAGAATGGAAAAAAAATAAAATAAAACATAATAAAATAATTCTCACGACGTTTCGGCCACAACGCAAGCAGTCGTCATCAGGTGAAGAACAGGTCTGTCGGAAAGACAGCGTCATTCACATCATCAACATCATCAACATCATCATCATTAACATCATCATCATCATCAACATCATCAACATCTACATCATCAACATCATCATCTTTTTTTTCGATTTAAAGCTTTCGTGACTGCAGGGATTCATCTTCTTGGTTCTTTCGGTAAAGTCACGTAGAATGGAAACAAACACAAAAATAAAACATAATAAAATAATTCTCACGACGTTTCGGCCACAACGCAAGCAGCCGTCATCAGGTGAAGACCAGGTCTGTCGGGGAGACAGACCTGGTCTTCACAGCTGTCTCCCCAACAGACCTGGTCTTCACCTGGTGAGGGCTGCTTGCGTTGTGGCCGAAACGTCGTTAGAATTATTTTATTATGTTTTATTATTTTTTATTGTTTCCATTCTACGTGACTTTACCGAAAGAACCAGGAATATCATTAACATTCTTACTGTCGCTGCTCTCCGCTGAGTGGCATATTGAGGGCGGCTGTTAAAGGGCTGCGTGATGATGACCGCTCGTGACGGCGCCTCTCCGAATCACCACGCAGGTTCAAATCCCTCCTCGCGTCCCGTGATGAATGCAACGTCGCCCATACGTTGAGCGGTCCCTCACTCCCCTCCCTCCTCAACAATCAACACTGCAGTCCATAGAGTCAACACTGCACCATAGAATCAACACTGCAGTCCATAGACTCAACACTGCCCATAGACTCAACACTGCCTATAGACTCAACACTGCAGGCCATAGACTCAACACTGCACCATAGACTCAACACTGCACCATAGAATCAACACTGCACCATAGACTAAACACTGCACCATAGACTCAATGCTGCCCATAGACTCAATACTACCCATAGACTCAACACTGCCCATAGACTCAACACTGCACCATAGACTCAACACTGCACCATAGACTCAACACTGCACCATAGACTCAATGCTGCCCATAGACTCAATACTACCCATAGACTCAACACTGCCCATAGACTCAACACTGCACCATAAACTCAACACTGCACCATAGAATCAACACTGCACCATAGACTCAACACTGCAGTCCATAGACTCAACACTGCACCATAGACTCAAAACTGCACCATAGAATCAACACTGCACCATAGACTCAACACTGCAGTCCATAGACTCAACACTGCAGTCCATAGAATCAACACTGCACCATAGACTCAACACTGCAGTCCATAGACTCAACACTGCACCATAGACTCAACACTGCACCATAGACTCAAAACTGCACCATAGAATCAACACTGCCCATAGACTCAACACTGCAGTCCATAGACTCAACACTGCAGTCCATAGAATCAACACTGCACCATAGACTCAACACTGCAGTCCATAGACTCAACACTGCCCATAGAATCAACACTGCACCATAGACTCAACACTGCAGTCCATAGACTCAACACTGCACCATAGACTCAAAACTGCACCATAGAATCAACACTGCCCAGAGACTCAACACTGCAGTCCATAGACTCAACACTGCCCATAGACTCAACACTGCACCATAGACTCAACACTGCACCATAGAATCAACACTGCACCATAGACTCAACACCGCACCATAGACTCAACACTGCACCATAGACTCAACACTGCACCATAGACTCAACACTGCACCATAGACTCAACACTGCCCATAGACTCAACACTGCCTATAGACTCAACACTGCAGTCCATAGACTCAACACTGCACCATAGACTCAACACTGCACCATAGAATCAACACTGCACCATAGACTAAACACTGCACCATAGACTCAACACTGCACCATAGAATCAACACTGCACCATAGACTCAACACTGCACCATAGACTCAACACTGCACCATAGACTCAACACTGCACAATAGACTCAACACTGCACCATAGACTCAACACTGCCCATAGACTCAACACTGCCTATAGACTCAACACTGCAGTCCATAGACTCAACACTGCACCATAGACTCAACACTGCACTATAGAATCAACACTGCACCATAGACTAAACACTGCACCATAGACTCAATGCTGCCCATAGACTCAATACTACCCATAGACTCAACACTGCCCATAGACTCAACACTGCACCATAGACTCAACACTGCACCATAGACTCAACACTGCACCATAGACTAAACACTGCACCATAGACTCAATGCTGCCCATAGACTCAATACTACCCATAGACTCAACACTGCCCATAGACTCAACACTGCACCATAAACTCAACACTGCACCATAGAATCAACACTGCACCATAGACTCAACACTGCAGTCCATAGACTCAACACTGCACCATAGACTCAAAACTGCACCATAGAATCAACACTGCACCATAGACTCAACACTGCAGTCCATAGACTCAACACTGCAGTCCATAGAATCAACACTGCACCATAGACTCAACACTGCAGTCCATAGACTCAACACTGCACCATAGACTCAACACTGCACCATATACTCAAAACTGCACCATAGAATCAACACTGCCCATAGACTCAACACTGCAGTCCATAGACTCAACACTGCAGTCCATAAAATCAACACTGCACCATAGACTCAACACTGCAGTCCATAGACTCAACACTGCCCATAGACTCAACACTGCACCATAGACTCAACACTGCACCATAGAATCAACACTGCACCATAGACTCAACACTGCAGTCCATAGACTCAACACTGCACCATAGACTCAACACTGCACCATAGACTCAAAACTGCACCATAGAATCAACACTGCCCATAGACTCAACACTGCAGTCCATAGACTCAACACTGCAGTCCATAGAATCAACACTGCACCATAGACTCAACACTGCAGTCCATAGACTCAACACTGCCCATAGACTCAACACTGCACCATAGACTCAACACTGCACCATAGAATCAACACTGCACCATAGACTCAACACTGCAGTCCATAGACTCAACACTGCACCATAGACTCAACACTGCACCATAGACTCAAAACTGCACCATAGAATCAACACTGCCCATAGACTCAACACTGCACCATAGACTCAACACTGTACCATAGACTCAACACTGCCCCTGTACATGAAGCAGTCTCCCTCCTTAACCTCCTTCCGCTACTCTCTTAAATCATCACCACCCCTTTATCCATCGCTCTCTCTCTCTCTCCTCTCTCTCTCGCCATAGGAATGTGGAATTTCCAGCAGTGGCCAAGCAGGGCTGTGTGCATAGAGACAAGCGCTGTGCGCTGAGTAAATTCATTTCGAGAGTGAATTTCCTGGCCGTCAATAAATTTTCGTACTCACGACGTCCGTCAAGTCGATGGCCTTCGCGTTCCGAATGTTAATTACGCCACGCTCTGTGGATTTCACACCACTTCTTTGTGGTGAATCTGAATAACGCAAAAAAAGTCAAATCATCCTCCCCGTGAGGTCTCCTTCACAATGTCCGTCTCGAGACGTATTTTTTTTTTATAAATATAAAAGTATTACCAACACAACTCATCTGCAGTACGGCACCCTTCCGGGGATGTTATTATTTCAGCGGCACCATATTTTTTGTTTTGTTAGCAGGCAAGGTCCACTGGGCTATGTAGCTCTTCCCTTCCCAAGGTGACCTCGCTATCACGAAGACGATAGCTCAACCAAATGTCTCATCATCATCGTCATCATCACGTGGGAATTTATAGCTGACAAATTCTCTAAAAAGTAAACTGTGTTTATCTTACCAGGAAAGGCCCACTGAACTTTGTGGATATTTTTCAGATGTGACCTGATTCTAGATTTGAAGCTTTCGTGACTGCAAGGATTCATACTCTTGCGTTTTTTCGGTAAAGTCACGTAGGTAAAACATTTTAATTAATAAAAGTAAATTAAAATGAAATAAAATAAAAATCACGACGTTTCGGAGGCAACACAAGCTTCCGTCTTCAGGTGGAACCGTCACAGCACGACTGCTGTATAAAGTTTTTTATTTATTTTACTTTTATTAATTAAAATTTTTTACCTAGGTGACTTTACCGAAACAACCCAAGAATATAGATGTGACCTGGTTATCACGAAGACGATAGCTCAACCAAATGTCTCATCATCATAATCATCACGTGGGAATTTATAGCTGACAAATTCTCTAAAAGTAAACTGTTTTTAATCTTTATCATGGGACCTCCTTTGCCAGTACCAAAACATACTAATAGGGGTTTCCTCCTTTTTTTTAGCAACAAAACTGACGCCTTTGGCAAGGAATCATGTTTACATTAACCACAATACTTGCAGTCAAATGCAAACAAAAAAAGTTATCAGAGTATTGTTTTTGTGTGGGTGGGTGTATGTGTGGTAGTGTCGCGGTTAGCGCTACGCCGCGCTACGAACCTGGCGACCCGGGTTCGATTCCCGCTCACGGCCAACACCAGTGACGATTATCTGAACCGGTCCTGGGCTTCCCCTAGGTCGACTCAGCCTTAAACGAGTACCTGGTGCGGTGTGTAAACATCGCCACTGGGAAGACAAAGGCGGTCGGGCGTGGTGCTGGCCACCCACCCCCTCGTGTGCCGTTCCGGCCTTCATAGGTGCTCGCTAACAGCACTTGCCCCTAGAGTCTGTTAAGGCTATACGGGGGATCTTTATCTTTTATGTATGTGTGGGTGGATGGGGTGTGGGGTGTGTGGTGGGTGGGGTGGGGTGTGTGGGGTGGTGGGTGGGGTGTGGGGTGTGTGGTGGGTGGGGTGGGGTGTGTGGGGTGTGTGGGGTGGTGGGTGGGGTGGGTGGGGTGGGGTTGGTGAGTGGGGTGTATGTGTGGGTGTATGTGTGGGTGTGTGGGGTGTGTGGGTGTATGTGTGGGTGGGTGGGGTGTGTGTGGTGGTGAGTGGGATGTATGTGTCGGTGGGTGGAGTGTATGTGTGGGTGTGTGGATGTAGGTGTGGGTGTATGTGTGGGTGGGTGGAGTGTGTGGGTGTATGTGTGGGTGTATGTGTGGATGTATGTGTGGGTGTGTGGGGTGTGTGGGTGTATGTGTGGGTGTGTGTGGTGGTGAGTGGGGTGTATGTGTGGGTGGGTGGGGTGTGTGGGGTGGTGAGTGGGGTGTATGTGTGGGTGGGTGGAGTGTGTTGGGTGGTGAGTGGGATGTATGTGTGGGTGTATGTGTGGATGTAGGTGTGGGTGGGTGGAGTGTGTGGGTGTATGTGTGGGTGTATGTGTGGATGTATGTGTGGGTGTGTGGGGTGTGTGGGTGTATGTGTGGGTGTGTGTGGTGGTGAGTGGGGTGTATGTGTGGGTGGGTGGGGTGTGTGTGTGGTGAGTGGGATGTGTGTGTGGGTGGGTGTGTGGATGTATATGTGAGTGTATGTGTGGGTGTGTGGGTGGGTGGGGTGTGTGTGGTGGTGAGTGGGATGTATGTGTGGGTGTATGTGTGGGTGTGTGGGGTGTGTGGGTGTATGTGTGGGTGGGTGGGGTGTGTGTGGTGGTGAGTGGGTGTATGTGTGGATGCATGTGTGGGTGGGTGGAGTGTGTATGTATGTGTGGGTGGATGTGGTGGTGAGCGATGGAGTACGGTTGACCCCTAACGCTGTTGCGTGCGGCGTTTCGTCTGCCTGCATGTCACCGCCTTGACTGATGACCCTGATCGCTGCGACGGTCACCGCCACGCATTCGTGCGAAAATTGCTCGGAGGCCTCTTACATTCAGTTCACTTTAAGTGTATTTTGAAGTGTCCTGTGGATAGCAGAAGCTCTTGAAAATCGTCAACAACAACAACAACAACAAAATAACAGCAACACAGCCTGAGCCGATTCTTCGATAAATTAATCAATGGAAACTAAAACAATAACAGTTCGGAGAAATTGATAGCTGGCAAGAGAGGAAAAAAATAACACAGCAGGCAAATCGTAATCGCAATGTAATCTAAACGTTATCTTCTTTACAAAAAAAGTAAGAAAAGTTGCATTTTATATTAACGCAATCGTCAGTTTAAATATCGATTATATATCGTCGGAGTAGTTTGCGTGAAAAATGCACTTGGGGGGGGAGAAGGGGGGAGGGATGGAGAAGACGCAGTCGGAACTTTTGGAGCGATCGATTTTGTTGAAATGCAGTTAACTATGGGAGTCCAGTCACCACCACCAGCACCACTAGCACCACCACTAGCACCACCACCACCACTACCACCACCACCACTAGCACCACCACCACTAGCATCACCACCACTAGCACCACCACTAGCATCACCACCACCACCACCAGCACCACCACCACTAGCACCACCACCACTAGCATCACCACCACTAGTACCACAACTAGCATCACCACCACCACCACTAGCATTACCACCACCACTAGCACCACCAC
Organism: Lampetra fluviatilis; assembly: GCF_964198595.1. Lineage (NCBI taxonomy): Eukaryota > Metazoa > Chordata > Hyperoartia > Petromyzontiformes > Petromyzontidae > Lampetra > Lampetra fluviatilis. Next base: position 3,277,263 of record NC_136339.1, read on the forward strand.
TAGCACCACCACTAGCACCACCACTAGCACCACCACCACCACTAGCACCACCACCACCACCACTAGCACCACCACCACTAGCACCATCACCACCACCACCACTAGCATCACCACCACCACTAGCACCACCACCACCAGCATCACCACTAGCATCACCACCACTAGCACCACCACCACTAGCATCACCACCACTAGCACCACCACCACCACCACTAGCACCACCACTAGCACCACTAGCACCACCACCACGACCACTAGCACCACCACCACTAGCACCACCACCACTAGCACCACCACCACCACTAGCATTACCACCACTAGCACCACCACTAGCACCACCACCACCACTAGCACCACCACCACCACTAGCACCACCACCACCACCACTAGCATTACCACCACTAGCACCACCACTAGCACCACCACCACCACCACCACTAGCACCATCACCACCACCACCACTAGCACCATCACCACTAGCATCACCACCACTAGCACCACCACCACCACTAGCACCACCACTAGCACCACCACCACCACTAGCACCACCACCACTAGCACCACCACCACCACCACTAGCACCACCACCACCACTAGCACCACCACCACTAGCACCACCACCACCACCACTAGCACCCCCACCACTAGCACCCCCACCACTAGCACCATCACCACCACCACCACTAGCATTACCACCACCACTAGCACCACCACCACCACTAGCACCACCACCACCACCACTAGCACCACCACCACTAGCACCACCACCACCACCACTAGCACCACCACCACTACTAGCACCCCCACCACTAGCACCCCCACCACTAGCACCATCACCACCACCACTAGCACCATCACCACCACCACCACCACTAGCACCACCACCACTAGCACCCCCACCACTAGCACCCCCACCACTAGCACCATCACCACCACCACTAGCACCATCACCACCACCACCACTAGCACCATCACCACCACCACTAGCACCATCACCACCACCACTAGCACCACCACCACTAGCACCCCCACCACTAGCACCCCCACCACTAGCACCCCCACCACTAGCACCACCACCACTAGCACCCCCACCACTAGCACCACCACTAGCACCCCCACCACTAGCACCCCCACCACTAGCACCACCACCACTAGCACCACCACTAGCACCACCACCACCACCAGCACAACCACCACCACCACTAGCACCACCACCACTAGCACTAGCACCACCACTAGCACCACCACCACCACCAGCACAACCACCACCACCACTAGCACCACCACCACTAGTACCCCCACCACTAGCACCACCACCACTAGCACCCCCACCACTAGCACCACCACTAGCACCACCACCACTAGCACCCCCACCACTAGCACCCCCACCACTAGCACCCCCACCACTAGCACCCCCACCACTAGCACCACCACTAGCACCCCCACCACTAGCACCACCACCACTAGCACCACCACTAGCACCACCACCACTAGCACCACCACCACTAGCACCACCACTAGCACCACCACAACCACCACCAGCACAACCACCACCACCACTAGCACCACCACCACTAGCATCACCACCACTAGCATCACCACCACTAGCACCACCACTAGCACCACCACCACCAGCACAACCACCACCACCACCACTAGCATCACTAACACCACTAGCATCACCACTAGCACCACCACCACTAGCACCACCACTAGCACCACCACCACCACAAGCACAACCACCACCACCACCACTAGCACCACCACCACCACTAGCACCACCACTAGCACCAGCACCACCACTAGCACCACCACCACCCCCACTAGCACCACCACCACCACTAGCACCACCACCACCCCCACCACTAGCATCACTAACACCACTAGCATCACTAACACCACTAGCACCACCACAACTAGCACCACCACCACTAGCACCACCACTAGCACCACCACCAGCACAACCACCACCACTAGCACCACCACCACTAGCACCACCACCACTAGCACCACCACTAGCACCACCACCACCACCAGCACCACCACCAGCACCACCACTACCACTAGCACCACCACCACTAGCACCACCACCACTAGCACCACCACTAGCACCACCACCACCACTAGCACCACCACCAGCACCACCACCAGCACCACCACTAGCACAACCACCACTAGCACCACCACTAGCACCACCACGAGCATCATCATCACCAGCACCACTACTAGCACCACCACCACCAGCACCACTTGCATCACCACCACCAGCACCACCACTAGCACCACCACCACCAGCACAATCAACATCACCACTCCCATCGAACCACACTCCTCCCTCTCTCTCTCTCCCTCCATCTCCCTCGCCGAACCCGAACCAAGCCGAACCCGAACCCAGCCAGAACCAACCCGAACCCGAACCCAGCCAGAACCAAGCTGAACCTGAACCCGAGCCAGAACCAAGCTGAACTCGAACCCGAGCCAGAACCAAGCCGAACTCGAACCCGAGCCAGAACCAAGCCGAACCCGAACCCGAGCTGGAACCAAGCCGAACCCGAACCCGAGCTGGAACTAAGCTGAACCCGAACCCGAGCTGGAACCAAGCTGAACCCGAACCCGAGCCAGAACCAAGCTGAACTCGAACCCGAGCCAGAACCAAGCCGAACTCGAACCCGAGCTGGAACCAAGCCGAACCCGAACCCAGCCAGAACCAAGCCGAACCCGAACCCGAGCCAGAACCAAGCTGAACTCGAACCCGAGCCAGAACCAAGCCGAACTCGAACCCGAGCTGGAACCAAGCCGAACCCGAACCCGAGCTGGAACTAAGCTGAACCCGAACCCGAGCTGGAACCAAGCTGAACCCGAACCCGAGCTGGAACCAAGCCGAACCCGAGCTGGAACCAAGCCGAACCCGAACCCGAGCCAGAACCAAGCTGAACCCGATCCCGAGCTGGAACCAAGCCGAACCCGAACCCGAGCCAGAACCAAGCCGAACCTAAACCCGAGCCAGAACCAAGCCGAACCCGAACCCGAGCCAGAACCAAGCCGAACCCGAACCTGAGCCAGAACCAAGCCGAACCCGAACCCGAGCCAGAACCAAGCCGAACCCGAACCCGAGCCAGAACCAAGCTGAACCCGAACCCAGCCAGAACCAAGCCGAACCCGAACCCGAGCCAGAACCAATCCGAACCCGAACCCGAGCCAGAACCAAGCTGAACCCGAACCCGAGCCAGAACCAAGCCGAACCCGAACCCGAGCCAGAACCAAGCTGAACCCGAACCCGAGCCAGAACCAAGTCGAACCCGAACCCGAGCCAGAACCAAGCCGAACCCGAGCCAGAACCAAGCCAAACCCGAACCCAAGCCAGAACTAAGCCCAGAGACTTTTTTACTTCATAAACAACTTCAATTGCCACCAGCAGCAACAGCACTGGAGGCGATTCCGGATACGAAACAACACAAAGTCACCGGCAACACAAAATACCAACGCTACGAATCCACGCGCCGCGCGCCACACGACACGAAATTAAAGAGAGACGGAGTTGACGCTCGTCACGTGACCCGCGCTAATTAAGCGGTCGCCTTGACACTCCTTCGAGAATGTGGCCCAATTACTCCAACATCGCTAACGGGTAGCGTTGGGATGACCCCCCCCCCCAATCCACCCCCCAGGCCCTCCCCCACCAACCCCCCAGCCCCCCCCAACCCCCCACCCCCCCCAACCCCCCAGCCCCCACCCCACCCCCCTCTCTCTAGCCCCCCACCCCATCCCCCTCCCCCCAGCCCCCACCCCCCTCCCCCCCAGCCCCCACCCCATCCCCTTCCCCAGCCCCCACCCCACCCCTCTCCCCCCAGCCCCCACCCTATCCCCCTCTCCCTAGCCCCCACCCCATCCCCCTGCCCCCAACCCCCACCCCATTGCCCCTCCCCACCCCCCCTCCCCCAAGCCCCCACCCCAGCCCCCTCCCCACCCCATCCCCCTCTCCCTAGCCCCCACCCCATTGCCCCACAATTTCTGAAATTCCTTTGCACGCCCCCCCCCCTCCCCCGTCCGTCTCTGCGGAAGAACGAAGAGGAGGGGGGAGGGGGGTGGTGGGGGGGGAGGGGGGGGTGATGAGGGGGGGGGGCTCTCATTTTCCGCGGTTAATTAACCAATCAGAGAGATTGGGGGGGGTGGGGGTCAAAACGAATCCTTGGGCATTCCTCTTCAACGAGACGCGGGTCTGGGGAATGAGGCAGATTGGCTGGAGGGGGGGGGGTGAATAAGGGGGGGGATAGGGGAGGGGCAGGAGGGTGGATAGGGGAGGGGGGGGGGGGGAAGGGTGGATAGGGGAGGGGCGGGGTGGATAGGGGAGGGGCTGGGTGGATAGGGGAGGGGCGGGGGGTGGATATGGGGAGGGGCGGGGGGGTGGATAGGGGGAGGGGCTGGGTGGATAGGGGGAGGGGTGGGGTGGGTAGGGGGAGGGGCGGGGTGGATAGGGGGAGGGGTGGGGTGGATAGGGGGAGGGGCGGGGTGGATAGGGGGAGGGGCGGGGTGGATAGGGGGAGGGGTGGGGTGGATAGGGGGAGGGGCGGGGTGGATAGGGAGAGGGGCGGGGTGGATAGGGAAGGGGCTGGGTGGATAGGGGAGGGGCGGGGGGTGGATAGGGGGAGGGGCTGGGTGGATAGGGGGAGGGGTGGGGTGGATAGGGGGAGGAGTGGGGTGGGTAGAGGGAGGGGCGGGGTGGATTGGGGGAGGGGCGGGGTGGATAGGGGAGGGGCTGGGTGGATAGGGGAGGGGCTGGGTGGATAGGGGAGGGGCTGGGTGGATAGGGGGAGGGGAGGGGTAGATAGGGGGAGGGGTGGGGTGGGTAGGGGGAGGGGCGGGGTGGATTGGGGGAGGGGCGAGGTGGATAGGGGGAGGGGCGGGGTAGATAGGGGGAGGGTCTGGGTGGATAGGGGGAGGGGCGGGGTTGATAGGGGGAGCGGTGGGGGGGCAGTAGTGGCTCGTGACATCTCCACTCGGTTGGAACTGTTGTGAATGACCTCTGATTATAACACAATGTGGTCTTCTCATTGATAACAAAAAAAAAACCTCGTCACCACGTTCATGGCCTTCCCGCGAACGCGATAAAACTCTGAGAATAGGTTTTCCCCCTTTTGTCCGGCAACAAAACAGCTGTGTTGAGATTTTAAAACACCAAACTGAAACCTTTTACGAGGAATCACGTTTGCATTAACCACAATGCTTGTGGTCAGAAGACAAACTATTATTAATTATCCATTGCATAATAAACAGAGCTTCTTGTGCACAAAATCGCCAGGGTGAGCTGGTCGTTGACATCCAGACGTCCTCTGCTCGTCACTTTGATCTATCGTCACGAAGAATCTGGCATGCAGGTCCTGCCCAGAAAACGAACTTATCAATCGCTCTATTTCGATTTAAAGCTTCTTTCGTGACTGCAGGGATTCATCTTCTTGGTTCTTTCGGTAAAGTTACGTAGAAGGGAAGAAATAAAATAATAAAAATAAAACATAATAAAATAAATTCGATTTAAAGCTTTCGTGACTGCAGGGATTCATCTTCTTGGTTCTTTCGGTAAAGTCACGTAGAAGGGAAGTAATAAAATAATAAAAATAAAACATAATAAAATAATTTTCACGACGTTTCGGCCACAACGCAAGCAGCCGTCCTCAGGTGAAGATCAGGTCTGTCGGGGAGACAGCGTCTGAATGAAACACCACCACGCTTGGAGCGTATATTTAAGCTGGGATGGACAGACCTCAAAATGAGTGTACCTGGGTGCGGTGTGTAGTAAGCATCGTCACTGGGGAGACAAAGGCGGCCGGGCGTGGTGTTGACCACCCACACCCTCGTGTGTGCCATAGGTGCTAGCACGCTCGCTGCTAGCTTAACAGCACTTGCCCCTAGCAGTCTGTTGCAGGCTACACGGGGGATCTTTGTCTGTGTGTGTGTGTATGTGTCAAGGCTACCCACGTGGCCGCAAATGGGGAGCGGTGGTGCAGCGGTTAGCGCTACGCTGCGCTATGAACCTGGCGACCCGGGTTCGATTCCCGCTCACGGCCAACACCACCGGTGACGATTATCTGAACCGGTCCTGGGCCTCCCCTAGGTCGACTCAGCCTTAAATTAGTACCTGCTGCGGTGTGTAATAAACATCGCCACTGGGGAGACAAAGGCGGTCGGGCGTGGTGCTGGCCACCCACCCCCTCGTGTACCGTTCCGGCCTTCATAGGTGCTCGCTAACAGCACTTGCCCCTGCAGTCTGTTAAGACTATACGGGGGATCTTTGTCTTTTTTTGTCAAGGCTACGGAATATCACGCGTCACATCGCAGAGCGCGAGCAATGAAGAGGGCTCGTGAAATTTGCTGTGGGTTTTAATCTCCCCGTGTTGATTTAGTAGCAGACATTTGTGACGATGTGTGACGATGGGGGAAGGGGGGGGAATGTGACGTTACATCAAAATGCGCAACTTTAAATCAATATAGACAACACGTTCTACTTAATTAAATAGACTTTGTAATGCATGTTTCCTCCTACAACATCAGAGTGCAGCGCCACATTGAATACGCACTACAATGACAATAGTTTAAAACGATTTGAAGCATTATGGGAACCTCATTTGCCAGTAAAAATCTGATAATTGGTTCTTTACCCTTCTATCTGGCAACAAAACTGACACTTTTTACAAGGAGTCATGTTTGCATAGACCGCAATACCTGCAGTCATAATGTAAACAGAAAACACAACTCTTATAATGTATGCACTGTCCTTGAAGTTGATTGGTCCACACCCGAGACAGCTTTCCTTAGAGCCTAGTCTCACATGGTGTTGGACCAGATGACGCCAAAAGGCGCACAACTCAAAGACAATGCACCATCAGAGTATGAGAACTCGGGTTAAGCATTTACACCATTGGAACCTCATTTGCCAGTAAAAAATATTATAATAGTTTTTTACCCTTCTATCTGGCAACAAAACTGACACTTTTTTGCAAGGAGTCATGTTTGCATAGACCGCAATACCTGCAGCCATAATGCAAACTTTTTCTTCTTTAGTGCTGCCTAACGGCGTGTGCGACTTCACGATGATTTTGGCCCCGGTCTAGCACGGCGTGTAGAGTTTGTGCTGCTGTTAATTGTAGCCATGTTTTGATGTCACTGAGCCATGTCGTTTTTGGCCGTCCTGGTCGTTTTTTCCCTTCGATTTTTCCTTCCAGGATTTGCTTTAATAGCCGGTATGTGTGGTCGTTTCGGGCAATGTGGCCTAGGTAGTAACACTTCCTGCTAAGGATGGTCTTCAGCAGTTGCCTTTCAGTGCCCATATCTTGCAGAACTTGTGTATTGGTGGTTTTGGCTGTCCATGGGATTTTCAGCATTCTTCGATACAGCCACATCTCGAAAGCTTCGAGCCTTTTTGTTGCTGTTGTTGTCAGTGTCCACGTCTCTACTCCGTACAGCAAAATTGACCAGATGGAGCATTTCAGTGTGCGCAGTTTCAGTGATGTACTCAAGTTGCGGTCTGCAATGAGTGTTTTTCATTTAATAAATGCTTGCCTTGCTTGTTCAATTCTGCTCTTGATTTCGACTTCATGGTTCAACTGATCGTCAATGATTACACCAAGGTATTTAAATCGGTGTACTTGTTCCAATTTTTCGCTGCCAAGCTTGATTGTTATTTCGCTTGTAGTTCGGCTGACCTTCATAACCTTTGCTTTCTTATTATTAATTCGTAAGCCCCATATTTGGCTCTCTGTGGCAACCTCGTCCAATATTTGTTGTAGGTCTTGTTCCGAATCGGCCAGCAGTGCAGTGTCGTCGGCATACCTGATGTCGTTGATGTATTGTCCATTGATTTTAATACCAATGTTTTTATCTGCTAGTGTTCGATCAAAAATCTGCTCCGAGTAGATGTTGAAAAGACTGGGTGAAAGTGGGCAGCCTTGTCGTACACCTTTTTGTATTGGTGTTGGGTCTGTCAATTCGTTGTCATATCGGAGTTGGGCTGTTTGCTTCCAATAAAGAGCAATGATGAAGTTGATGTCGTTTTTTATCTAGTCCCAGTTGTTTTAATAGAGCAGCTAGTCGGTCGTGGTCGACTGAGTCAAAGGCTTTCTCGTAATCTATGAAGCAGATGTACACTTCTTTCTGATGTTCGTAGCATCGCTGTAGTAGTATCTGTAGACAGAAGATTGCTTCTCTTGTGCCTAGTCCTTTGCAGAAGCCAAACTGTGTGTTCTTCAATGCATTTTCGCATGTGGAGCGTATGCGCTGTTGGATCACCTTCAGGAAGACTTTCAGCACGTGGCTCATCAAGCTTATCAGTCTGTAGTCCTCGCATTTCCGGTTTGTTGCTTTCTTTGGTATGGCCACAAAGATGGATTGTAGCCAGTCGGATGGAATTTTATTGCCATTGTATATTTGATTGTACCAATTAGTCAGTTGTCGTATGTTGTCACTGTCTAATAGTTTGAGCAATTCTACATGGATTGTGTCGGGCCCGCACGCTTTGCCTGACTTAGCTGTTTTGATTGCATGTTCTACTTCTGATGTTAAAATGTGTAGAGCGTCTTTTTTTTGCAGGTGTTCTCGCGGCGGTGTCCATTTTTTCCTGTTTATTTAGGATTGGTTGGTTGTTGTCCGCATACAAGGTAGCTGTTGAGGCTGGTCTGTAGATGTTACCAGCTTCTTTGAGCTTCTTGTGCAGAGTAAAATTGTCATGTTTTTTAATTACAAACAAAAGAACATAACTCTGATAAGAACATAACTCTGATAATGTGCACTGACCTTGAAATTAAAACTTCAAGGACAGTGCACATTATGAGAGTTATGTTCGTTTGTTTGCATTATGACTGCAGGTATTGCGGTCTATGCAAACATGACTCCTTGTAAAAAGGTGTCAGTTTTGTTGCCAGATAGAAGGGTAAAGAACCAATTATCAGATTTGAAGCATGTTTTTTTGGGGGGGTCTGACTTTTTCTGACGTCGTGTGACGAAGGGGGGGGGGGGCGGTTAAAAATCGTCCAAAATAGCGTGACGTCATTTATGGACGGCCCCTAACCACACACACACACACAGGATGTGTGGCAACACACGCAAATGAACACGTGGCTCTGATGAAATAATATGCGGGCATTGTCTATGAAACTGATTGGGCTACACCAGAGACAAGGGCAATGTCTCCCTAGTGGCGATGTTTACACACCGTTACCGGGTACTCATTTGAGGCTGAGTCGACCTAGGGGAGGCCCAGGGACCAGTTCAGATAATCGTCACCGGTGTTGGCCGTGAGCAGGAATCGAACTCGGGTCGCCGGGTTCGTAGCGCAGCGAAGCGCTGACCACTACACCACCACTCCCCAAACACACACCCAGTGTCACACACACACGTGCACACGTGCACAGACGCACACACGCGCGTTCACACACACACACACACACGTACACACACACACACGTACACACACACACGTACACACACACACACGTACACACACACACGTACACACACACACACGTACACACACACACGTACACACATGCGCGTTCACACACGTGCACGTACACACACACACGTACACACACACACGTACACACACACACGTACACACACACGTACACACACACACGTACACACACACACGTACACACATGCGCGTTCACACACGTGCACGTACACACACACACGTACACACATGCGCGTTCACACACGTGCACGTACACACACACACACGTACACACACACACGTACACACACACACGTACACACACACGTACACACACACACGTACACACACACACGTACACACACGCGCGTTCACACACGTGCACGTACACACACACATGTGCACACACACACACATGTGCACACACACGTACACACACACACGTACACACACACACGTGCACACGTGCACAGACGCACACACGCGCATTCACACACACACACACACACGTACACACACGCGCGTTCACACACGTGCACGTACACACACACACGCACACACACACGTACACACACACGTGCACACACAAACGTACACACACACGTACACACACACACGTGAACGCACACACACATACACACACACGTACACACACACACACGTACACACACACACGTGAACGCACACACACACGTACACACACACACGTGCACACACACGTACACACACACACACGTACACACACACGTGAACGCACACACACACGTGCACACACACGTGCACACACACGTACACACACACACGTACACACACGTACACACACACACACACGTACACACACACGTACACACACACACACGTGAACGCACACACACACGTACACACACACGTGCACACACACGTACACACACACGTACACACACACGTACACACACACACGTGAACGCACACACACACGCACACACACACGTACACACACACACGTGCACACACACACACGTGCACACGTGCACAGACGCACACACGCGCGTTCACACACACACGTACACACACACGTGCACACACATACGTACACACACGTACACACGTACACACACACATGTGCACACACACGTGCACACACACACGTGAACGCACACACACACGTACACACACACGTGCTCACACACACGTGCACGTACACACACACACGTGAACGCACACACACACGTACACATACACACACGTGAACGTACACACACACGTACACACACACGTACACACACGTACACACACACGTACACACACGTACACACACACACGTACACACACGTACACACACACACGTACACACACACGTACACACACACGTACACACACGTACACACACACACGTACACACACACGTACACACACACGTGCACACACACACACACACGTGCACACAAAACGCGAACGAATCCCTCTGCGCACCTAAATAACCACCTTGCCATAAACCAGAGCCATTGGTACTCCATTACATCAAGACGCCGGGGGGGGGGGCGGGGCTGGGTTAGGGGGGATAGGGGGGCGGGGTTGGAGGGGGGGGGGCAGCGGGGGTGGGGGGGGGGAGCAAGGGAGAGTGGGTGGGGGGTAGATAAATAAATTAAATACGCAACAACAACAGCAACAACAACAACAACGAACACATTCCTCATCATAATTTCGCGGCGATATTTGCCGGTGCTGCTTTCAATTACGCGGCCAGCCAACGTGTGTTTGCGTGCCCCGGTGACATCCCCTGCACGAGCGAGGCTCACACTTGCCAAGAGGGTCATGCCCGAGACAACGCGTGGCCACCCTTGTACGACTTGCAAGGAGACAGAGGAAAAAGATGAAAAAGAAAATGAATTAAAATGAGAGGGAAAATGAAAAAAAAGAGAAAAAAAATTAAAGAGAGAGATCGGGAGAATTCCTCTGATCTCTCTCTCACTTTATCCTCTGCACTGCCCTGTGCATGTGATGCACCTAGCCTGGCACGGTGGGCGCTGCACAGGTGGTGCATCTATCCAGTCATCTCAGGCAGTCAACCCACGGCACCTGGGTCTGTCCCCTGACCTCCTGCACCTAGCCTGGCACAGTAGGGGGCACAGGTGGTGCATCTGCCAGTCATCTCAGTCAGTTAACCCATGGCACCACCTGGGTCTGTCCCGTGACCTCCTGCACCTAGCCTGGAACAGTGGGCAGCATAGGTGGTGCATCTGCCAGTCATCTCAGTCAACCCATGGCACCTGGGTCTGTCCCGTGACCTCCTGCACCTAGCCTGGCACAGTAGGGGGCACAGGTGGTGCATTTACCAGCCATCTCAGTCAGTCAACCCATGGCACCAGAGTCTGTCCTGTGACCTCCTGCACCTAGCCTGGCACAGTAGGGGGCACAGGTGGTGCATCTACCAGCCATCTCAGGCAGTCAACCCATGGAACCTGGGTGTGTCCCCTGACCTCCTGCACCTAGCCTGGCACAGTAGGGGGCACAGGTGCTGCATCTGCCAGTCATCTCAGTCAGTCAACCCATGGCACCACCTGGGTCTGTCCCGTGACCTCCTGCACCTAGCCTGGCACAGTAGGGGGCACAGGTGGTGCATTTACCATCCATCTCAGTCAGTCAACCCATGGCACCTGGGTCTGTCCCGTGACCTCCTGCACCTAGCCTGGCACAGTAGGGGGCACAGGTGCTGCATCTACCAGCCATCTTAGTCAGTCAACCCATGGCACCTGGGTCTGTCCTGTGACCTCCTGCACCTAGCCTGGCACAGTAGGGGGCACAGGTGGTGCATCTACCAGCCATCTCAGTCAGTCAACCCATGGCACCACCTGGGTCTTTCCCCTGACCTCCTGCACCTAGCCTGGCACGGTAGGGGGCACAGGTGGTGCATCTACCCAGTCATCTCAGGCAGTCAACCCATGGCACCACCTGGGTCTGTCCCGTGACCTCCTGCACCTAGCCTGGCACAGTGAGGAGGACAGGTGGTGCATCTGCCAGTAATCTCAGGCAGTCAACCCATGGCACCTGGGTCTGTCCTGTGACCTCCTGCACCTAGCCTGGCACAGTAGGGGGCACAGATGGTGCATCTACCAGCCATCTCAGGCAGCCATCCCATGCCACCTGGGTCTGTCCCGTGACCTCCTGCCAGCAGCGAGCCTCCGAAAACTTCACGTGATTATCTGAACCGGTTCTGGGCCTCCCCTAGGTCGACTCAGCCTCAAATGAGTACCTGGTGCGGTGCGTTGTAAACATCGCCACTGGGGAGACAAAGGCGGTCGGGCGTGGTGCTGGCCACCCACCCCCTCGTGTGCCGTGCCGGCCTTCATAGGTGATGCTACTCGCTAACAGCACTTGCCCAGCAGTCTGTCAATGCAATTACGGGGTAACTTTGTCTTGGTTTGGTAACAATCGATCAGCCAACACCGGAACAAGCTCAACACCTGCTCTGCTTCTTGCGATGATCGGAGGAGCGTGGAGTGAGCCTGGGGTCATTTGGGGGACCACGTGGGGTCATTTAGGTCCACGTGGGGTCGTTGGGGTTCACGTGAGGTCATTTGGGTTCACGTGGGGCATTTGTGGGACCACGTGAGGTCATTTGTGGGTCCATGTGGGGTCATTTGGGTTCACGTGAGCTCATTTGGGGGACCTCGTGGGGTCATTTTAGGTCCACGTGGGGTCATTAGCGTGCTCACGCGAGCTCAGCGCGCTCGCTCTGCCCCCCTCTGCCCCCTCTCCCCCCCTCTCTCCCCCCCCTCTTTCCCCCCCCCTCTCCCCTATCTCCCCTATCTCCCCCCCTCTCTCCCCCCCTCTCTCTCCCCCCTCCCCTCTCTCCCCCCTCCCCCCTCTCCCCTCTCTCTCCCCCCTCTCCCCTCTCTCTCCCCCCCTCTCCCCCCCCCCTCTCCCCCCTCTCCCCCCTCTCCCCTCTCTCCCCCCCTCTCTCTCCCCTCTCCCCCCTCACTCCTCTCTCTCCCCCCCTCCCCCCTCTCTCTCCCCTCTCTTTCCCCCCTCTCCCCCCTCTCCCCCCTCTCTCTCCCCCCTCTCTCCCCCCCCCTCTCTCCCCCCCCTCCCCCCTCTTTCCCCCTCTCCCCCCTCTCTCCCCCCTCTCCCCCCTCTCCCCTATCTCCCCTCTCTCTCCCCCCTCTCCCCCTCTCCCCTATCTCCCCCCTCTCTCCTCTCTCTCCCCCCTCTCTCCCCTCTCTCCCCCAGCACGCGCTCCCCGTGGCTCATTAGGGGAGCTTCGCTCTGCCGTGATTAGCATCGCCGGGGGGGGGGGGCGACACCAAAGACAAAGATGACCCGGGTAGCCTCGGCATGCCTTTTTTTATCGGGGGTGAGGGGTGGGGGGCTTGGGGGCAGCAGTTGTGAAGGCCGGCACCGGACACCCGAAGGGCGGTGGGTGGCCACCACCACCGCTTCGGGTGTGCGATGTTTGCAACACCGCACCAGGTACTCGTTTGAGGCTGAGTCGACCTAGGGGAGGCCCAGGACCGGTTCAGATAATCGTCACATACACACAGGCACATACACAGAGACACACACAAACAGGCACACACACAGGCACACACAAAGGCATACACAGAGACACACACACAGGCACACACACAGGCACACACAAAGGCATACACAGAGACACACACACACAGGCACATACACAGGCACATACACAGGCACACACAAAGACGCACAGGCACACACACAGGCACACACAAAGGCACACACAGGCATACACAGGCACATACACATACACAGAGACACATACACAGGCACATACATAGAGACACACAGACAGGCACACACACACACAGACACACACAGACACACACACATGCACACACAGAGACACACACACACAGGCACACACAGGAACAAACACAGACACACACACAGACACATACACAGGCATACACAGAGACACACACACAGGCACACACACAGACACACACAAAGACACACACACAGGCACACACACAGACACACACACAGGCACACACAGAGACACACACACAGGCACACACACAGAGACGCACACACAGAGACACACATACACAGGTACACACACAGGCATACACAGAGACACACACACACAGGTACACACACAGGCACACACAGAGACACACACACACACACACGCCCTCGTGATTAGATGTTCTCATTAAGAACGTTTTTCGCCCTTCCACCGCGTAGGGGTTTCGCGTTGGCGATGCTGTGAGCCCCCCTCTCCGATGCAATTTGGAGTTGTGCCGCTGAGCTGCTGCTGCTGTTGTTGTTTCTGAATCTCAATCATCACCACGGTGGCTCGGATAAGTAAACTACCTCGCCTGGTGTATAGGAGGTCGTGGGTTCGATCCCAACCCTGATGATGCTTGCTGTATATTTGGAGTTTGCGTGTCTCTCTCTCTCATCATCATCATCACGGTGGCTAGGAGATGTTAACTACCTCGCCTGGTGTACAGGAGGTCGTGGGTTCGATCCCGACCCTGACGCCTGCTGTATACGTGAAGTTTCCGTGTCTCTCTCTCTCCCCGTGGAGATGTTAACTACCTCGCCTGGTGTACAGGAAGTCGTGGGTTTGATGCCGACCCTAACGCCTGCTGCTGTATATTTGGAGTTTGCGTGTCTCTCTCTCATCACCATCATCATCACGGTGGCTAGGAGATGTTAACTATCTGGCCTGGTGTACAGGAGGTCGTGGGTTCCATCCTGACCCTGACGATGCCTGCTGCTGTATATTTGTAGTTTGCGTGTCTCTCTCTCTCATCATCATCACGGTGGCTATGAGATGTTGACTACCTCGCCTGGTGTACAGGAGGTCGTTGGTGCGATCCCGACCCTGACGCCTGCTGCTGTATATTTGGAGTTTGTGTCTCTCTCTCATCATCATCACGGTGGCTAGGAGATGTTGAATACCTCGCCTGGTCTACAGGAGGTCGTGGGTTCGATGCCGACCCTGTCGATACCTGCTGCTGTATATTTGGATGTTGTGTGTCTCTCTCTCTCTCTAATCATCATCATCACGGTGGCTAGGAGATGTTAACTGCATCGCCTGGTATACAGGAGGTCGTGGGTTCGATCACAGCCCTGATGATGCCTGCTGTATATTTAGAGTTTGCGTGTCTCTCTCTCATCATCATCATCATCACGGTGGCTAGGAGATGTTAACTGCATCGCCCGGTATACAGGAGGTCTTTGGTTCGATCCCAACCCTGATGATGCCTGCTGCTGTAGATTTGGAGTTTGTGTGTCTCTCTCTCATCATCATCATCATCACGGTGGCTAGGAGATGTTAACTACCTCGCCTTGTCTGCAGGAGGTTGTGGGTTCGATCCCAACCCTTATGCCTGTTGCTGTATATTTGTAGTTTGCGTGTCTCTCTCTCATCATCATCATCACGGTGGCTAGGGGATGTTCACTACCTCGCCTGGTGTACAGGAGTACGTGGGTTCGATCCCGACCCTGACGCCTGCTGTATACGTGAAGTTTCCGTGTCTCTCTCTCTCCCCGTGGAGATGTTAACTACCTCGCCTGGTGTACAGGAGGTTGTGGGTTTGATGCCGACCCTGACGATGCCTGCTGCTGTATATTTGTAGTTTGCGTGTCTCTCTCTCATCATCATCATCATCACGGTGGTTATGAGATGTTGACTACCTCGCCTGGTGTGTAGGAGGTCGTGGGTTCGATCCCAACCCTGACGATGCCTGCTGCTGTGTATTTGGAGTTTGCGTGTCTCTCTCTCTCTCATCATCATCATCACGGTGGCTATGAGATGTTAACTACCTCGCCCGGTATACAGGAGGTCGTGGGTTCGATGCCGATCTTGACGTCTTCGTGGATTTTTGCCCTATAGGGTTCCCCATCCACATTTAAAATCAACCACGTCCAGAGTGTCTGTGCTGCTGTTAAATTTCGATTTAAAGCTTTCGTGACTGCAGGGATATTTGTTGAGATGAATATTGAACAACGTCGTATTTATATGGTACAGCCACAAACACAAATTAATAAGATTGCAAATAGTGGATTTTTTTTTGGAATGTATATTATATTCACATTTTATCAATATTATATATTTTTATATGTAAAACATATATTTTTATATATCAAAAAATATATTTTTATAAATAAAAAATATATTTTCATATATAAAATCTATAAAAAAAAATATATACATCAAAGCAACGAACACAGATTTATAAAATAAAAAACAGCTGATTTTTTTAAAATATATATAAAGTTATATATGTTAAAACTACAAACACAAGAGTATAAAACAGCAAAAAGTCAATTTTGTTTCTTTCCAAGCTCAATCTTTCCGCGCCCCCATCTGGAGCGACTCCTTTGGCGAAGATCTGCCCATTTGTCTCGGGAAGTCTTCAAAGGGTTTGGTGCGGGTGGGTGGGTTGGGGGAGTAGTGGGGGAGGGGATTGTGGGGGGTGGAGAGTGAAGATAAAAAAATATAAAAACCTTCAAGGACTTATATTTTTGTTACAGAGTCCATCAATAAATATTGAATAACACCGTGCCGTGTAGACCCCTCCCTGCCTCTCTCCTTCCCTCGCCTCCCTCCCCTCCCTCTCCGCTCTCCCTCCATCCCTCCCATCCCTCCCCTCCTCCCCCCCTCCCTCCCCTCTTCCTTCTCCCCCCTCCATCCCTCCCTCCCTTCGCTCCCTCCTCTCCCTCCCGCCCTTCCTCTCCTCCCTCCCTCTTTCTCCCCCCTCCCTTTCCCTCCCCTCCTCTTCCTCCCTCCCCTCCCTCCCTCTCCTCCCTCCCCTCCCTCCCCAAATGAGAGGGGGTAGAGAGAGAGAGAGAGGGGGTAGTGAGAAGCCACGAACGCGATAGGGGTAACATTAATAAAGAGAAGGAATATTAATAGTATGTAGCTGCAGTAACTAAACAAACGAAAGTATAAACTACATCAGGGGCGGTTTCTTCATTAGGGCGATTGGGCGACGCACCAGCAATGTCATTCAACCACAGAGTCACGCTAGCCGTCACTGTGCAGCCTCTGGATATAGTCCAATCAGCGTCATGTCACGTTCTGTGGAGCACCGCCTCTTTTTGGGCGATTTCAGTCCGGCTGAGAATCGCCCCGAGTGGCCCCATAGACTTACATTCAAAGATGTTTTTTTTCGAACGGGGGCGCTGCAATGCATTCTCTATGGCTTCCGGGAGGGCTCGCCCTAACGTGCTTACGTCATCATACGTAAGCACGTTGCATCCAACAATATAATTTATCGCCACCTAGTGGAATCTTTAATAACATAAACTTGAGTGGTTTGTTTTAATAGTGAGTATATAAACAAACAAGATGTATTGTAAGAGTCACTTTATTTTTCATTAATATTAAAGAAGTGAAGTTGCCTTTACATGCTTAAGCTGTTAATTTATTCATTGCATGGGTGGACCTTATCAATCATCCAGACATTTGCCCCCCCTGAGAGATTTTGCAGGAGCCGCCACTGAACTACATAGTATCATCAGTATACTAAATATACTCTCCAATAAGCTGAGCTACTAACAGTAAGTAATACTTTACAATTCTACGTCGCACAAAATCTAATATGCTTCCAGCTAAACTATACAGCAGTGTGATATACAGTAGGGTGGATAGAATAATACATAGTGTAATAATACACTATGTATTATTCTAAGGTGGTGTATAGTAATACAGTATGTAATTTAATGTTGGCTTTGTCTATGGCAGCATATAGTACGGGGTAGACCCGTGTGATGTAAGGGAAACAAGTTTAGGAACGAAACAGTAGGTTGTTAACATCACCTAGCCACCCAGGTCTACCGGAGCAAACTTTTACCAAACTCCACTGCACACCGCCCACCACCAAATCCAATCACGGGGATTATTTTTGTTTGCGCTGCATCTGCGCTAACCGTACGGCGCTGCTGATTTCGCAAAAAAACATAAAGAAAGGTTAACAACGTCGCTTACTTGAGGCTAACGCAGACTGACCCCCCCCCCCTCCCACCGGGGTCACGGCTGGATTATTATATGGACCCCGCTGGGGCAATCCTGGATGCAAAGGCATCTCGTAGCCAACGCTGCTGCTACTGTTGCTGTTGCAGCCACCACCGCCGGCCGAGGTTTGAAGTCTCCAGCGAAGTTGTTGAGCTAATTCTAGATTTGAAGCTTTCGTGACTGCAAGGATTCATATTCTTAGGTTTTTTCGGTAAAGTCACGTAGGTAAAAATGTTAAATGTTGAGCTAAAATAAGTATCGATTTAAAGCTTTCGTGACTGCAGGGATTCATCTTCTTGGTTCTTTCGGTAAAGTCACGTAGAAGGGTATTATTTTATTATTTCCCTTCTACGTGACTTTACCGAAAGAACCAAGAAGACTAAAATAAGTAATATTTAAAAAAACTTTTTTGTTAAACACGCTTTCATGAAATGTACCGTACTAGTAATTGCAGGACTCCAGAAAGTGGTGATTTACAGCCTACGTTAGTTGAGCGTGGACAATTAGACCCAAGGCGAAACATAACATGAAAAAAAAAATGTTTTAACATTATTTTAAACTTTTTAATGATAGAATATGGTATTGCCACCAGTATGACACAAGCATACCGAGTTTGCAGCCGATACCACATTGGGAAGTGGGTTAAAATTGAGTTACAAGATTTGAGGATACAGCAGACAGAGTGAGTTAATGAAAAGCGTTTAGTAATACTATTGGTAGGAACCACCTGGTTCCACCAGCCCACAGGGGATTATTGTGTCCGTCCGTCCGTCGTGCATCCAAAAATGGGAGGGGTGGGGCTGGGTGGAGAGGGGAGGGTGGGGAGGGGCTGGGTGGGGAGGGTGGGGCTGGGTGGGGCTGGGTGGGGAGGGGCAGGTCATACATACATATAAATATATCAACATGTATGGAAGACATAAATTTGATTTATATATTACCATATATTATATAAGGTATATAATATAAGGTAAATAATGTAGGTATGTATAATATTTATATTCATAAGATTTATATATTAGAATAACAAATTCCCTTACCCTTCTCATCGCATCTTCTTGGTTCTTTCGGTAAAGTCACGTAGAAGGGAAGTAATAAAATAATAAAAATAAAACATAATAAAATAATTCTCACGACAGAGTCTGTCTTATCGACAGACCTGGTCTCCACCTGAGGACGGCTGCTTGCGTTGTGGCCGAAACGTCGTGAGAATTATTTTATTATATTTTATTTTTTATTATTTTATTATTTCCCTTCTACGTGACTTTACCGAAAGAACCAAGAAGATGAATCCCTGCAGTCACGAAAGCTTTAAATCGAAATTGTATTGTTTTATTTTTATTATTTTATTATGTTTAATTTTTATAATTTTATTATGTTTTATTTTTATAATTTTATTATGTTTTATTTTTATTATTTTATTATGTTTTATTTTTATTATTTAGTTATGTTTTATTTTTTTATTATTTTATTACATCCCTTCTACGTAACTTTACCGAAAGAACCAAGAAGATGAATCCCTGCAGTCATGAAAGCTTTAAATCGAAACTGCTCATCGCACTTTAAACTCAAGACATCTCCTCGCCTTGCACGTCATAAGGGAGGGGGGGGGGGTGATGGGTGGGGGTGGAAGGGGGGTGGATGGGGGTGGAAGGGGGGTGGAGGGGGGTGGATGGGGGTGGACTAGCCCCCTAAACGAGGGGGGCCTTTTCCGCATTTTTTTCCCCATTTAAAAACCGTGTGCCAATTTCCTCCACGGCTCAAAGCCCCCCCTCCCCACCTCCTCAGCTCGCTGATAACGAGGCCAACCCCAACCCCACGTGTGCACGTATCTTCTCTCTCTCCCTCCCTCGAGAAGTGAGCTAAAGAATCAATGAATAAGCAATATTTTGTGGTGGTGTTGTTGTTGTTATTATTACTACAAAAGAAACGATTTTTCCATCACTTGGACCTCAACAAGTCCGCGTGTATGGTTGTCGCTGCCTAGCCCATGCTCTGTGTGAAAACTATTGGACATCTGTGGGTGGTGGACACTTTATAGCTCATCGGATTCTTCCCCGCAGCGTAAATAAGTTCACATTTTGATTCTGCCGCGGCTTTCTGTAATTTTCAGCGACATTTCGTGGGTCTGTTTATTGTTTTTCTCGCTCTCTCCCTCTCTCATTTTTTTTCCCTTCGATCAAAAGCAACATAACGTCGCTCGGTTATTGGCCAATTTAAACTTGTTCGGTTATTGGGCAATTTAAAATTGCTCGGTTATTGGGCAATTTAAAATTGCTCGGTTATTGTGCAATTTACTTGTCTCACCATGTCGGGGGTTTTTTAAATGGCATTTTTGTTGGCTTAAGTATGTTTCTTGGGCTGTTATGGCTTTTTAACTCCAAGAGATGGAACACATTTACACGGTGCAAACACAACAACAACAACAACACCTGCGAAACTCACGCTTAGTTCCCCTCCATCAGTAACAGCACGCAAAGCACCCATCTGTCGCCCAACTAGTCGAGAAGGATTGGACAACCTCCCGTGGACTGAGCGTCGCGAAATTCTCGCCACGTTCTGGCAGAAACGAGGGCTTTGAAGACGCCACAGTGGACGGATGAACTTTTTCCTGCGATGGACATTTTCCTGGCCCTATAGATAGCCAGTTTGGCATTTCGATTGAAAGCTTTCGTGACTGCAGGGATTCATCTTCTTGGTTCTTTCGGTAAAGTCACGTAGAAGGGAAGTAATAAAATACGAAAAATAAAACATAATTAAATAATTCTCACGACGTTTCGGCCACAACGCAAGCAGCCGTCCTCAGGTGAAAACCAGGTCTGTCGAGGCGACAGTGATGGACATTTTCCTGGCCCTATTCAGACGCTATCGCCTCGACAGACCTGGTTTTCACCTAAGGACGGCTGCTTGCGTTGTGGCCGAAACGTCGTGAGAATTATTTTATTATTTTTTATTTTTATTATTTTATTACTTCCCTTCTACGTGACTTTACCGAAAGAATCAAGAAGACAGTTTGGCATTGTTCCCGATGAAGTTTACCAACAATTCTATATCGCTGGTGTCCTTGTTTTAAAGTTTTAAGTTGCATTTATTAGGTATAGCCCTGTGAGCCATGCGACCCTTGAGTCGGGTGCAACCGCAACAAACAAAAAAAACATGAACAAAAAACATCTTAAATTTAATATGTGACTGAGTGCAAACAGAAAATCCAAGAAAAGACAGCAAAATATTGCAGAAAAAAACCACCGTTACACACCAACGCTGTGTGCAAACATTCCAGTGGGATGCAAGTCAAACAACAACAACAACCACAAGACAACTTAGATTAAGAACCATCAGTCTAACTCTGTACTACAACAACACAAACATGGCCAAACCAATACACTTTTCGAAATCACCAAAATAAAGCCATGAAAGCAATGAAACAGTGATCATAGGAACTGTGACGGAATTTTGCACAATAAACGACATAAACAACATGTACTACCAAAACCCTGCAGCCATAGCTGGCTGCATGAGTCACTCCACAACAGCCGGCGCATCAGTCGGAGTATTATTTCCCTGTGAGCCGTGCAACTCTTGAGTCGGGTGCAACCGCAACAAACAAAATACGAACGGAGAACATCTTAAAGCGACGACGCACAACAGAAACATCCTGGATAAACCAGCAAATCTTCCAGAAAAAAAAAACCGTATTACAACGCTGTGTGCAAAAATCTCAGTGTGATGCAAGTCAAACAATAACAACCATAAGACAATTTAGATTAAAGTTATCAAAATTAAAATTCATAAAAGTAAAAATACAAATAAAATCAAAATCACGACCCATCTTCTTGGTTCTTTCGGTAAAGTCACGTAGAAGGGAAATAATAAAATAATAAAAATATAAAACAGATCACTGTTACAATTCAGTGGGCTCACATGACATTGATTTCTCCAAGACAGAGGTTCTCTGCAAGCCATCTGGCTATCATGAGAGATTCGTTCATGAGGCTGCTATCTACATATACAAACACAGAAACAATTTCAACCGAGAAGATGGATTCTGGCTTAGCAATCATTGGAAGGATTTGATAAACCATTTCGGGTCTTAATTGATTGTGTTCACGCTTACGTTGACTTTCAGACCGCATTCCATTATCTTCCTCTACCCCCCCTCCTCTTTTCCGAACATAGATGGACTCTTCCATCTGACCAATTGCCAAATCGCTGTCCGTGGTGCTGACGTTTAGAAAAAACCGCCACTTTTTAAATCCTTTATATTAAGTTCACTTGCTTGCTTGCTTGCGCGCTTACGACCGTGCAAATCTTTCGGTCGTTTTTTTACCCACTTCCCGTGATCCAATCGAGCTGACATTTTGCACACAGACTCGTTGTGCGTGACAATTGATTTTCGTGAAAAAAAATTCCAAAATTGTACACTTTTTAGGATTTTTTTTTATATGTAATTACCAATTGCTTAATGGTGGCAGGCAATCATCTGACCCATAGGTGGCAGCCATCTCAAGCCAGAGGACGAGAGGACTCTAGCCGCCACGCATATAAAGGATTTATAGTGAAAAACTTTTATTTACGGGTTAATTTTTTTCAAATTTTCTTGCCGTGGATTTCACACCTGATGACGATTGCTTGTGTTGCAGTCGAAACGTCGTGCTAATTTTTATTGTTTGATATTTTTTTTTATTTTATTATTTCACTTCTACGTGACTTTAACGAAAGAACCAAGAATATAAAAGACAAAAGAGTTCACTGCAATTTTTTTTTTTACTGTTGTGGATTCACTTTTCAACACACCGGTAGGCTAAAGTAGTGAACTATTTTGTCTTTGACACCATTGGAACCTCCTTTGCCAGTAGCAAAATATGATCATTGTTTTTTTTCGCGCCTTTTGGCGTCATCTGGTCCAACACCATGTGAGACTGGGCTCTAAGAAAGCTGTCTCGGGTGTGGATCAATCAATTTCAAGGACAGTGCATACATTATCAGAGTTGTGTTTTTTGTTTGCATTCCGTCCGCAGGTATTGTGGTCAATGCAAACATGACTCCTTGTAAAACATTATTTTGTCTTTTGTCAACGTGACACTTTTTTTACTGATTGGCCATTTCGGGTGGTGGAAGGTTACGACACATTTATAAATAACGCGATCTAAACCCACAAACTTTATTATGAATAATATTGGTCGCGAAAGCCTGCTACGTGTTAAACTAAGGGATCCTTGAACACATTGTCCTGCGGAGGGAGCTGGTAGGAACGTTGGGTTGCTCGGTCAATGGCCTGCAGGGTCAACGGCGGCGTGGTGTATTCCGCAAATATGCCCGACTGTGAGGGCGGGCACAAGCCGGCGTGAGTAGGTGAAACGTTGAGTTTTATAAGGGCACCACGGGGTGACCAGCCCCTCCCCACCCATACCCCACCCCTCCCACCCCCACCTAGCCCCACCCTCACCACCCAGCCCTTCCCCACCCTCCCCACCCAGCCCCTCACCACCCTCCCCACCCACCCCCTCCCCACCCTCTCCTCCCCTCCCCACCCAGCCCCACCCTCCCCACCCAGCCCCTCCCCACCCTCCCCTCCCAACCCAGCCCCTCCCTCCCCACCCAGCCCCTCCCTGCACGACGGACGGACACAATAATCTCCTGTGGGCTGGTGTAACCAGGAGCTTCCTACCAGTAATAAGCATTCTGTGTTTTTCACATCTTGACACCTGTTCTATTTCCAGAAAGGGTTAACCCCTATTTTGTTATACCACTCAGTGGCTGTTTGTTTCTCTAAAATGATCGTAAAATATATATATATTGATACACGAACGACTCAACGTGAAAGGGTAACAAGGCAACTTCTGTGTTATTCGGGCCCTGGGGTAAGCACGCAAGCGAACAAAAAAACAAACCGAACAAAAATCAATGCCTTTGTAATTGTGAGCATGTCACAATCAGAGTGACCACCTTTCATCGTGAAGCGGCGGGAAATGTTTACTCTCACTAACAAGCCAAACCCACCCCTCCCCCGGCCACCACAGGTAAAGGTCCCCCGTGTAGCCGTAACAGACTGTTGGGGCAAGTGCTGTTAGCGAGTAGCGACGATGAAGGGGGGGGGGGGGGCGCAGCAACATACATAGATCACACACACATAGACACATACAGAGACACACATAGACACACACACAGATATATACAGAGACACACACCGAGACACACATAGACACACACACAGATATATACAGAGACACACACCGAGACACACATAGACACACACACAGATATATACAGAGACACACACCGAGACACACACAGAGACACACACAGACACACACACAGATATATACAGAGACACACACCGAGACACACACAGAGACACACACAGACACACACACAGATATATACAGAGACACACACCGAGACACACACAGAGACACACACAGACACACACACAGATATATACAGAGACACACACCGAGACACACACAGAGACACACACAGACACACACACAGATATATACAGAGACACACACCGAGACACACACAGAGACACACACAGACACACACACAGATATATACAGAGACACACACCGAGACACACACAGAGACACACACAGACACACACACAGATATATACAGAGACACACACCGAGACACACACAGAGACACACACAGACACACACACAGATATATACAGAGACACACACCGAGACACACACAGAGACACACACAGACACACACACAGATATATACAGAGACACACACCGAGACACACACAGAGACACACACAGACACACACACAGATATATACAGAGACACACACCGAGACACACACAGAGACACACACAGACACACACACAGATATATACAGAGACACACACCGAGACACACACAGAGACACACACAGACACACACACAGATATATACAGAGACACACACCGAGACACACACGGAGACACACATAGACACACACACAGATATATACAGAGACACACACAGAGACATACACAGAGACACACATAGACACACACACAGATATATACAGAGACACACACCGAGACACGGAGACACACATAGACACACACACAGATATATACAGAGACACACACAGAGACACACACAGAGACACACATAGACACACACACAGATATATACAGAGACACACACCGAGACACACACGGAGACACACATAGACACACACACACAAATATATACAGAGACACACACAGAGACACACACAGAGAAACACATAGACACACACACAGATATGTACAGAGACACACACACACAGACATACAGAGACATACACAGATACATACATAGACACACAGACAGATATATACAGAGACACACACACAGACCTGTTCTCCACCTGAAGACGGCTGCTTGCGTTGTGGCCGAAACGTAGTGAGAATTATTTTATTATGTTTTATTTTTATTATTTTATTATTTTCCTTCTACGTGACTTTACCGAAAGAACCAAGAAGATGAAGGCTTTCTTCCAGAGGTGTGGACTCGAGTCATGTGACTTGGACTCGAGTCAGACTCGAGTCATGAATTTGATGACTTGCGACTCGACTTGGACTTGCATAACAATGACTTTGTCCCACCTATGAGATGTGGACTCGAGTCATGTGACTTGGACTCGAGTCAGACTCGAGTCATGAATTTGATGACTTGCGACTCGACTTGGACTTGCATAACAATGACTTTGTCCCACCTCTGCTTTCTTCCCCGGGACGGACAGCCAAGCTCACTCTCTCGGGTCTCCGCTTGTATTTCTCTCCGGCGTGGCCGACTCCGCCCCTGACGACGCCCCCTTTCCAGAACCTTCAGGAAGAACATCGGTTCCTATCACGTGACCCTCACAGCCCCCTCTCGGGGGCCGCCCTGTCATTCTAACCGGTCACGTGTTCTTCCAGGTCACGTGGCTGTCGTGGCCTGACCCGACCTTCACTTCAGGTCGACACACACCGTGACCTCTAGGGCCGGTACTGCAGCTACAGCGTGGTGACATCCAGCGACGTCACTACACGTGTGTCATGACGCACTGCAGGCTGACTCCCCTGTCATTACCTCCCGTGACCACTAGTCCATTCACACTGCAGGCTGACTCCCCTGTCATTACCTCCCGTGACCACTAGTCCATTCACACCGCAGGCTGACTCCACCTGTCATTACCTCCCGTGGCCACTAGTCCATTCACACCGCAGGCTGACTCCACCTGTCATTACCTCCCGTGGCCACTAGTCCATTCACACCGCAGGCTGACTCCCCTGTCATTACCTCCCGTGGCCACTAGTCCATTCGCACTGCAGGCTGACTCCCCCTGTCATTACCTCCAGTGGCCACTAGTCCATTCTCACTGCAGGCTGACTCCCCTGTCATTACCTCCAGTGGCCACTAGTCCATTCACACTGCAGGCTGACTCCCCCTGTCATTACCTCCCGTGACCACTAGTCCATTCGCACTGCAGGCTGACTCCCCTGTCATTACCTCCCGTGGCCACTAGTCCATTCACACTGCAGGCTGACTCCCCTGTCATTACCTCCCGTGACCACTAGTCCATTCGCACTGCAGGCTGACTCCCCTGTCATTACCTCCCGTGGCCACTAGTCCATTCACACTGCAGACTGACTCCTCTGTCATTACCACCCGTGGCCACTAGTCCATTCGCACTGCAGGCTGACTCCACTGTCATTACCTCCCGTGGCCACTAGTCCACTCACACTGCAGGCTGACTCCCCTGTCATTACCTCCCGTGGCCACTAGTCCATTCACACTGCAGGCTGACTCCCCCTGTCATTACCTCCCGTGACCACTAGTCCATTCGCACTGCAGGCTGACTCCCCTGTCATTACCTCCCGTGGCCACTAGTCCATTCACACTGCAGGCTGACTCCCCTGTCATTACCTCCCGTGACCACTAGTCCATTCGCACTGCAGGCTGACTCCCCTGTCATTACCTCCCGTGGCCACTAGTCCATTCACACTGCAGACTGACTCCCCTGTCATTACCTCCCGCGGCCACTAGTCCATTCGCACTGCAGGCTGACTCCCCTGTCATTACCTCCCGTGGCCACTAGTCCATTCGCACTGCAGGCTGACTCCCCTGTCATTACCTCCCGTGGCCACTAGTCCATTCACACTGCAGGCTGACTCCACTGTCATTACCACCCGTGGCCACTAGTCCACTCGCACTGCAGGCTGACTCCCCTGTCATTACCTCCCGCGGCCACTAGTCCATTCGCACTGCAGACTGACTCCCTTGTCATTACCTCCCGTGGCCACTAGTCCATTCGCACTGCAGGCTGACTCCCCTGTCATTACCTCCCGTGGCCACTAGTCCATTCACACTGCAGACTGACTCCTCTGTCATTACCACCCGTGGCCACTAGTCCACTCGCACTGCAGGCTGACTCCCCTGTCATTACCTCCCGCGGCCACTAGTCCATTCGCACTGCAGACTGACTCCCCTGTCATTACCTCCCGTGGCCACTAGTCCATTCTCACTGCAGGCTGACTCCCTTGTCATTACCTCCCGTGACCACTAGTCCATTCACACTGCAGGCTGACTCCCCTGTCATTACCTCCCGTGGCCACTAGTCCACTCACACTGCAGGCTGACTCCCCTGTCATTACCTCCCGTGGCCACTAGTCCACTCACACTGCAGGCTGACTCCCCTGTCATTACCTCCCGTGGCCACTAGTCCATTCGCACTGCAGGCTGACTCCCCTGTCATTACCTCCCGTGGCCACTAGTCCACTCACACTGCAGGCTGACTCCCCTGTCATTACCTCCCGTGGCCACTAGTCCATTCGCACTGCAGGCTGACTCCCCTGTCATTACCACCCGTGGCCACTAGTCCACTCACACTGCAGGCTGACTCCCCTGTCATTACCTCCCGTGGCCACTAGTCCACTCACACTGCAGGCTGACTCCCCTGTCATTACCACCCGTGGCCACTAGTCCATTAACACTGCAGGCTGACTCCTCTGTCATTACCACCCGTGGCCACTAGTCCATTCACACTGCAGGCTGACTCCTCTGTCATTACCTCCCGTGGCCACTAGTCCACTCACACTGCAGGCTGACTCCCCTGTCATTACCTCCCGTGGCCACTAGTCCACTCACACTGCAGGCTGACTCCCCTGTCATTACCTCCCGTGGCCACTAGTCCATTCACACTGCAGGCTGACTCCCCTGTCATTACCTCCCGTGGCCACTAGTCCACTCACACTGCAGGCATGATTCCCCTGTCATTACCTCCCGTGGCCACTAGTCCATTCACACTGCAGGCTGACTCCCCTGTCATTACCTCCCGTGGCCACTAGTCCACTCACACTGCAGGCTGACTCCCCTTTCATTACCTCCCGTGGCCACTAGTCCATTCGTATTGCAGGCTGACTCCCCTTTCATTACCTCCCGTGGCCACTAGTCCATTCGTATTGCAGGCTGACTCCCCTGTCATTACCTCCCGTGGCCACTAGTCCATTCGTACTGCAGGCTGACTCCCCTGTCATTACCTCCCGTGGCCACTAGTCCATTCGCACTGCAGACTGACTCCCCTGTCATTACCTCCCGTGACCACTAGTCCAATCGCACTGCAGGCTGACTCCCCTGTCATTACCTCCCGTGGCCACTAGTCCATTCACACTGCAGACTGACTCCCCTGTCATTACCTCCAGTGGCCACTAGTCCATTCGCACTGCAGGCTGACTCCCCTATCTTACCTCCCGTAGCCAATAGTCCACTCACACTGCAGGCTGACTCCCCTGTCATCATCTCCCATGGCCACTAGTCCCTTTGCACTGCAGGCTGACTCCCCTGTCATTACCTCCAGTGGCCACTAGTCCCTTTGCACTGCAGGCTGACTCCGCTGTCATTACCTCCCGTGGCCACTTGTCCATTCGCACTGCGGGCTGACTCCCCTGTCATTACCTCCAGTGGCCATTAGTCCATTCGCACTGCGGGCTGACTCCTCTGCTGAGGCAGATGCTTGTGTTGTGCCCGAAACGTCGTGATTTATTTCATTTTCTACCTACATGGCTTTACCGAAATAACCAAAGAGTGTGGATTCCTGCAGTTACGAAAGCTTCAAATCAAGATTATTAAATCCTTTATATTAAGTTCACTTGCTTGCGCGCTTGCGCGCTTACGACCGTGCAAATCTTTCGGTCGTGTTTTAACCCACTTCCAGTGATCCAATCGAGCTGACATTTTGCACACAAATTCGTTGTGCGTGACAATTTATTTTAGTGAAAAAAATTTCCAAAATTTTCCACTTTTAGGGAAATTTTTTTTTTTTAATTTAATTTAAAATACCAATGTGATAAAAATGAAACTCTTACTCAAGAAAAACAGAAATGAATAATAAAATAAAACCGATGCCACGCATATAAAGGATTTATAGTGAAAAACTTTGTTTTTACGGGTTATTTTTTTTTCATACTTTGAAACCGGCAAAAAAAGGTCTCCCATGATGCATCATTCCGTTCCGTGTCCCCACTTTTCTAAGCTTCGCCAGAAAGAGCCTTGAGCGAAGGAGCTCTAGATATATATAAATAAAATATATATGTTAATATAAACGTACGAATTATTGCAATCACATTATCCCGATTCGTCTGGGTGCAGTCGGCTGGTGGAGGGTACAAAGCTGTGACCGACGTTTAAACACCACCACCACCACCAGCACCACGATCTGAACCCTAACAAAATACGAATTCACGAATCATGAGATTGATCGGGAACAAAAGCGCTACGCGTGAAATTACTCCGTTTTTTTGTCGCGACTTAGCAGCATTTAAAATGCGGAATGGGGGGTGGGGTGGGTTCAACCCAACCCCCCTCACCCCCACAAACCAAAGACAAAGATCCCCCGTGTAGCCTCCACAGACTTTTGGGGGCAAGTGCTGTTCGGGAGTTCGCAGCAGCAGCAGCAGCTTCTATGAAGGCCGCCACGACGCACGAGGGAGTGGGGGGGGAGGGCAGGACCACAAAGACAAAGATCCCCCGTGTAGCCTTAACAGACTATTAGGGCAAGTGCTCTTTGCGAGTAGCAGCAGCAGTAGCTTCTATGAAGGCCGCCACGACACACGAGGGAGTGGGGGGGGGTAGGACCACAAAGACAAAGATCCCCCGTGTAGCCTTTACAGACTATTGGGGCAAGTGCTCTTTGCGAGTAGTAGCAGCAGCTTCTATGAAGGCCGCCACGACACACGAGGGAGTGGGGGGGCAGGACCACAAATACAAAGATCCCCCGTGTAGCCTTTACAGACTATTGGGGCAAGTGCTCTTTGCGAGTAGCAGCAGCAGCAGCAGCTTCTATGAAGGCCGCCACGACACACGAGGGAGTGGGGGGGGAGGGCAGGACCACAAAGACAAAGATCCCCCGTGTAGCCTTTACAGACTATTGGGGCAAGTGCTCTTTGCGAGTAGTAGCAGCAGTAGCTTCTATGAAGGCCGCCACGACACACGAGGGAGTGGGGGGGGAGGGCAGGACCACAAAGACAAAGATCCCCCGTGTAGCCTTTACAGACTATTGGGGCAAGTGCTCTTTGCGAGTAGTAGCAGCAGCTTCTATGAAGGCCGCCATGGCACACGAGGGAGTTGGATGGCCAGCAGCACGCCCGACCGGCCTTTGTCTACCCAGTGGTGATGTTTACTGTGCATCGCAGTAGGTACTCATTTTGAGGCTGAGTCGACCTAGGGGGGAGGTCCCACGGCCAGTTCAGATACTCGTCACTGGTGTCGGTGTTGGTGGTGGCCTTGAGCGGGAATCGAACTCGGCTCTTTGCCGGTCTAGTAGCACAGTGCGTCAACTGACTAAAATAAATACTCACTAAACTACTCACTACACTACTCACGAAACTAAATGTTTAATTTTTGCAGGTAAGGCCCACTGAGCGACGTAGAAACGACCTGGCCACAGATGGTAGCTCATCATCATGATCGTGTCGGCATTTATAGCGGAAGCCAAACAATTTTAAAATCGTGATGTTGATTCTACACGTGGAGGGAAAAAAACAGATGACCCGGAGAAAAATCCACGCGACCACGGGGGAAAGAGAGACACGCAAACTCCAAATATACAGCAGCAGGCGTCAGGGTCGGGATCGAACCCACGACCTCCTGGATACCGGGCGAGGTAGGTAACATCTCCTCGCCACCGTGATGATGATGATGATAAGAGAGTGACACGCAAACTCCAAATATACAGCAGCAGGCGTCAGGGTCGGGCTCGAACCCACGACCTCCTGTGTACCGGGCGAGGTAGTTAACATTTCCTAGCCCACTGTGATGATGATGATGATGAGAGAGAGACACACAAACTCCAAACAGACAGCGGGCGTCAGGGTCGGGCTCGAACCCACGACCTCCTGTACACCAGGCGAGGCAGTTAACATCTCCTAGCCACCGTCATGATGATGAGAGAGAGAGACACGCAAACTCCAAATATACAGTAGCAGGCATCGAACCCACGACCTCCTGTATACCAGGCGAGGTAGTTAACATCTCCTAGCCACCAAAGCGCCCCTCACCACTACACCACCGCTACCACGCTTCCTCACACACTCCTCCAAAGCTGACGGGGGCTGCACTGGACGGGGTCTGTGTGCGGGTGGAACGTGAAATATTAAAGCAAAATGCAAAAAAGAAAAATCGGTAAAGAATTTATACAAGCTGTCACCGGTGGAGTTTGGCAATAAATATACATGAAGGCGTGCGTGACCTAGGCAATGTCACTTGGTGGTGTTTGATGTTGGGCAGCTTTTGAAAGTTAAAAAAAGAAAGTTACGGTGACGGAGTGAGTCAAATGCCGTCTCATGTGCAGTCATTCATCACGCGCCAGAGGACCGGTGGGTGGGTAACCAGTTTCGCCAGCGAACACATCCAATGGAGGCGATGACGCGTACACATTTGGTCTTTGCGTCGAAATCGAAAAGAGTGGGGTGGGTAAGTGGGAGGATGGGTGGGTGGGTGAGTTAGTGAAAGAGCGAGTGGGTGGGTTAGTGAAAGAGCGGGTGGGTGGATGGGTGGGTGGATGGGTGGGTGGGTGAGTTAGTGAAAGAGCGAGTGGGTGGGTTAGTGAAAGAGCAGGTGGGTGGATGGGTGGGTGGATGGGTGGGTGGGTGAGTTAGTGAAAGAGCGGGTGGGTGGGTGAGTGGGTGGATGGGTGGGTGGGTGAGTTAGTGAAAGAGCGGGTGGGTGAGTTAGTGAAAGAGCGGGTGGGTGAGTTAGTGAAAGAGCGGGTGGGTGGGTGAGTGGGTGGATGGGTGGGTGGGTGAGTTAGTGAAAGAGCGGGTGGGTGGGTGAGTGGGTGGATGGGTGGGTGGGTGAGTTAGTGAAAGAGCGGGTGGGTGAGTTAGTGAAAGAGCGGGTGGGTGAGTTAGTGAAAGAGCGGGTGGGTGGGTGAGTGGGTGGATGGGTGGGTGGGTGAGTTAGTGAAAGAGCGGGTGGGTGGGTGAGTGGGTGGATGGGTGGGTGGGTGAGTTAGTGAAAGAGCGGGTGGGTGAGTTAGTGAAAGAGCGGGTGGGTGAGTTAGTGAAAGAGCGGGTGGGTGGGTGAGTGGGTGGATGGGTGGGTGGGTGAGTTAGTGAAAGAGCGGGTGGGTGGATGGGTGGGTGGATGGGTGGGTGAGTTAGTGAAAGAGCGGGTGGGTGGATGGGTGGGTGGGTGGATGGGTGGGTGGGTGAGTGGATGGGTGGGTGGGTGAGTTAGTGAAAGAGCGGGTGGGTCGATGGGTGGGTCGATGGGTGGGTGGGTGAGTTAGTGAAAGAGCGGGTGGGTGGATGGGTGGGTGGGTGAGTTAGTGAAAGAGCGGGTGGGTGGGTGAGTGGGTGGATGGGTGGGTGGGTGAGTTAGTGAAAGAGCGGGTGGGTGGATGGGTGGGTGGATGGGTGGGTGGGTGAGTTAGTGAAAAAGCGGGTGGGTGGATGGGTGGGTGGGTGGGTGAGTGGATGGGTGGGTGGGTGAGTTAGTGAAAGAGCGGGTGGGTCGATGGGTGGGTCGATGGGTGGGTGGGTGAGTTAGTGAAAGAGCGGGTGGGTGGATGGGTGGGTGGGTGAGTTAGTGAAAGAGCGGGTGGGTGGATGGGTGGGTGAGTTAGTGAAAGAGCGGGTGGGTGGATGGGTGGGTGAGTGGGTGGATGGGTGGGTGGGTGAGTTAGTGAAAGAGCGGGTGGGTCGATGGGTGGGTCGATGGGTGGGTGAGTGAGTTAGTGAAAGAGCGGGTGGGTGGGTGGGTGGATGGGTGGGTGAGTTAGTGAAATAGCGGGTGGGTGAGTGGGTGGATGGGTGGGTGAGTTAGTGAAAGAGCGGGTGGGTGGATGGGTGGGTGGATGGGTGAGTGAGTTAGTGAAAGAGCGGGTGGGTGAGTGGGTGGATGGGTGGGTGAGTTAGTGAAAGAGCGGGTGAGTGGATGGGTGGGTGGATGGGTGAGTGAGTTAGTGAAAGAGCGGGTGGGTGGATGGGTGAGTGAGTTAGTGAAAGAGTGGGTGGGTGGATGGGTGGGTGGATGGGTGGGTGGATGGGTGAGTAAGTTAGTGAAAGAGCGGGTCGATGGGTGGGTCGATGGGTGGGTGAGTTAGTGAAAGAGCGGGTGGGTGGGTGGGTGGGTGGATGGGTGAGTGAGTTAGTGAAAGAGCGGGTGGGTGAGTGGGTGGATGGGTGGGTGAGTGAGTTAGTGAAAGAGCGGGTGGGTGAGTGGGTGGATGGGTGGGTGAGTTAGTGAAAGAGCGGGTGGGTGGATGGGTGGGTGGGTGGGTGGATGGGTGGGTGGGTGAGTGGATGGGTGGGTGGGTGAGTTAGTGAAAGAGCGGGTGGGTCGATGGGTGGGTCGATGGGTGGGTGAGTGAGTTAGTGAAAGAGCGGGTGGGTGGGTGGGTGGATGGGTGGGTGAGTTAGTGAAATAGCGGGTGGGTGAGTGGGTGGATGGGTGGGTGAGTTAGTGAAAGAGCGGGTGGGTGGATGGGTGGGTGGATGGGTGAGTGAGTTAGTGAAAGAGCGGGTGGGTGAGTGGGTGGATGGGTGGGTGAGTTAGTGAAAGAGCGGGTGAGTGGATGGGTGGGTGGATGGGTGAGTGAGTTAGTGAAAGAGCGGGTGGGTGGATGGGTGAGTGAGTTAGTGAAAGAGCGGGTGAGTGGATGGGTGGGTGGATGGGTGAGTGAGTTAGTGAAAGAGCGGGTGGGTGGATGGGTGAGTGAGTTAGTGAAAGAGTGGGTGGGTGGATGGGTGGGTGGATGGGTGGGTGGATGGGTGAGTAAGTTAGTGAAAGAGCGGGTCGATGGGTGGGTCGATGGGTGGGTGAGTTAGTGAAAGAGCGGGTGGGTGGGTGGGTGGATGGGTGAGTGAGTTAGTGAAAGAGCGGGTGGGTGAGTGGGTGGATGGGTGGGTGAGTTAGTGAAAGAGCGGGTGGGTGGATGGGTGGGTGGGTGGATGGGTGGGTGGGTGAGTGGATGGGTGGGTGGGTGAGTTAGTGAAAGAGCGGGTGGGTCGATGGGTGGGTCGATGGGTGGGTGAGTGAGTTAGTGAAAGAGCGGGTGGGTGGGTGGGTGGATGGGTGGGTGAGTTAGTGAAAGAGCGGGTGGGTGGATGGGTGGGTGGGTGAGTGAGTTAGTGAAAGAGCGGGTGGGTGAGTGGGTGGATGGGTGGGTGAGTTAGTGAAAGAGCGGGTGGGTGGATGGGTGGGTGGATGGGTGAGTGAGTTAGTGAAAGAGCGGGTGGGTGGATGGGTGAGTGAGTTAGTGAAAGAGTGGGTGGGTGGATGGGTGGGTGGATGGGTGGGTGGGTGAGTTAGTGAAAGAGCGGGTGGGTGGATGGGTGGGTGAGTTAGTGAAAAGCGGGTGGGTGGATGGGTGGGTGGATGGGTAGGTGGGTGAGTTAGAGAAAGGGCGGGTGGGTGGATGGGTGGGGGGTAGGTGAGTTAGTGAAGGAGCGGGTGGGTGGATGGGTGGATGGGTGAGTCAGTGAAAGAGCGGGTGGGTGAGTGGGTTAGTGAATGGGTGGGTGGCGGTGACGTCACCACGACGCTTGTGCCAGGCTAGGTGCACGTTGAGGCCACGTGAAGTGTCGAACGCCCGCTGGCAGGAGGTCAACGGGACAAATCCAAGTTCCATGGGCCGACTGACTGAGATGACTGGCCGATGCCCCACCTGTGCCCCCTACAGTGTTTTATCCGCCCGGCGCTCCGCTCTTTGTTGTGAGCGTCGCTCCTCCGCCCTCCGTTGTTGCTGGAGGGCGACTGCCTCCAACTGCCCAGTAGCGTCCTTCACGAGCCTCTTCCTCCACAGAGGCCGATTTTGACACCGTTGTTAACGTTAATTGGCATGTCGACTCAGCTACACAAACACAAAGATCCCCCATATAGCCTTAACAGACTGTAGGGGCAAAGTGCTGGGTGGGGAGGGGCTGGGTGGGGAGGGTGGGGAGGGGCTTGGTGGGGCTGGGTGGGGGGTGGGACTGGGTGGGGAGGGTGGGGAGGGTGGGGCTGGGTGGGGAGTGGGAGGGGTGGGGCTGGGTGGGGAGGGGCTGGGTGGGGAGGGTGGGGAGAGGCTAGGTGGGGAGGGGAGGGTGGGGAGGGGCTAGGTGTAGAGGGTGGGGAGGGGCTGGGTGGGGAGGGTGGGGCTGGGTGGGGAGTGGGAAGGGTGGGGCTGGGTGGGGAGGGGCTGGGTGGGGAGGGTGGGGAGAGGCTAGGTGGGGAGGGGAGGGTGGGGAGGGGCTAGGTGTAGAGGGTGGGGAGGGGCTGGGTGGGGAGGGTGGGGCTGGGTGAGGAGGGAGGGGCTGGGTGGGTTGGGAGGGTGGGGCTGGGTGGGGGGTGGGAGGGGTGGGGCTGGGTGGGGAGGGTGGGGCTGGGTGGGGGGTGGGAGGGCTGGGGCTGGGTGGGGAGGGGCTGGTCACCCCGTGGTGCCCTTATAAAACTCAACGTTTCACCTACTCACGCCGGCTTGTGCCCGCCCTCACAGTCGGCCATATTTGCGGAATACACCACGCCGCCGTTGACCCTGCAGGCCATTGACCGAGCAACCCAACGTTCCTACCAGCTCCCTCCGCAGGACAATGTGTTCATGAATGCATTCTTGTGAATGCGTGGAATGTGATTGCTAGATATGCTGAGAGATGCACACACACGCGCACAAAGGCAAAGATCCCCCGTATAGCCTTAGCAGACTGTAGGGGCAAGTGCTGTTAGCGAGCGCCTATGAAGGCCGGCACTGTGGCACACGAGGGGGTGGGTGGCCAGCACCACGCCCGACCGCCTTTGTCTCCCCAGTGGCGATGTTTACAACACACTGCACCAGGTACTCATTTGAGGCTGAGTCGACTTAGGGGAGGCCCAGGACGGTTCAGATAATCGTCACTGGGTGTTGGCCGTGAGCGGGAATCGAACTCGGGTCTCCGGGTTCATAGCGCAGCGTAGCACTAACCGCTGCACCACCGCTCCCCCAGATCTCCACACACACACACAAATAAAGACAAAGATCCATCCTGCACGTTATAGGCTCCACAGGCTGCTGGGGCAAGTGCTCGCACCGCGAGCACTCGTCACAGGCCTCCTATGCACACGTAATAATGCTCTTGGAGACGACTTGTGGAATCGGACCTTTTTAAATCCTTTATATTAAGTTCGCTTGCTTGCTTGCGCGCTTACGACCGTGCAAATCTTTCGGTCGTTTTTTAACCCACTTCCCGTGATCCAATCGAGCTGACATTTTGCACACAGACTCGTTGTGCGTGACAATGAATGTTCGTGAAAATGTTTTTCCAAAATTTTACACTTTTTAGGACAAAAATATTATATGTAATTACCAATTGCTTACTGGTGCAATGCAATCATCTGACCCATAGGTGGCAGCCATCTCAAGCCAGAGGACTAGAGGACTCTAGCCGCCACGCATATAAAGGCTTTATAGTGAAAAACTTTGTTTTTACGGGTTATACTTGTATTTATTCCATTTCACAAGCACTCCCCGCTGCTGGCAGGCCACGTGTCGTTCATCTCTCCCCCTATTTAATGCCCGGGTCACGTGGTACGCTCCAGCCAATCCTTGGTAGCCTGCGCCGAATCTTCTAGATTCCTCCATCAACTCCCGGGACCACGCCCCTGACTTGTCTTCCCATTGGCTGAGGCCAAAACCGGCAGAACCAATCACCCTAGCTGGCACCCCGTGATCACGCCAGGGCCATGCTCCCAGGCTCTCCCCCCATTGGCTGTAGAGCAGAACCGGCAGAGCCAATCACCACGTGAGCCGGACATAGGCTCTTATTACACACACAAAATAACAAGTATAACCCGTAAAAACAAAGTTTTTCACTATAAATCCTTTATATTGCGTGGCGGCTAGAGTCCTCTCGTCCTCTGGCTTGAGATGGCTGCCACCTATGGGTCAGATGATTGCATTGCACCATTAAGCAATTGGTAATTAAATATAATATTTTTGTCCTAAAAAGTGTAAAATTTTGGAAAACATTTTCACGAACATTAATTGTCACGCACAACGAGTCTGTGTGCAAAATGCCAGCTCGATTGGATCACGGGAAGTGGGTTAAAAAACGACCTAAAGATTTGCACGGTCCTAAGCAAGCAAGCGAACTTAATATAAAGGATTTAAAAAGGTCCCCCGTGTAGCCTCGATCAGGCTGTTTCGGTGCTAATCGCCAGGCCGCCTTTGTCTCCCCGAGTGACGATGTCATTTCGAGGCCGGGTCGACCTCGTTGAGTTTCCCGGGAGAGGTTCAGATGAGTGGTCACGTGGTGGTGGTGGTTGTTGTTGTTGTTGGCGTGGGGGATTTCGTAGCGCAGCGCGCTAACCGCTGCGCCACCGCTCTCCAACTCGCACCAACAATTTTTGTTTACACAACAGACAAAGGTGCCCTCCCGCACCCGTATAGCCTTAAACCTGTCGCGGGGCAAGTGCACTTAACGTGCACCTAGCCTGGCACAGGCGCCGTGGTGACGTCGCCGAAGAATTTTTTGGGTCAAAACTTGTCTCTTCATCTTCTAAGGGGCCGTCCATAAATGACGTCACGCGATTATGGACGATTTTTGACCCCCCCCACCCCTCGTCACACGGCGTCACAAAAGTCAGACCCCCCCCCCTCAAATATGACGTCACAAAGCGCTGCCCCCCCCCCCCAAAAAAAAATATAAAACATGCTTCAAATCGTAATCTTGGTTCTTTCGGTTAAGTCACGTAGAAGGGAAATAATAAAAATATAATTCTAGATTTGAAGCTTTCGTGACTGCAATGATTCATATTCTCAGGTTTTTTCGGTAAAGTCACGTAGGTAAAACATTAAAAGTAATGAAAATAAAATAAAACAAAACAAAAATAAAAATAAAATTCACGACGTTTCGGAGGCAACACAAGTCTCCGTCATCAGGTGGGACCGTCACAGCCAGATTAGCTGCATCAAGTGAAGCAATGATTCAAAATGTAATCCCTTATAAGCAAGTTGAAGGGGGGGAGGAGAGGGGGGGGGAGTTCATCAGAATGTGGTAGCCAATGAATGGAACGTATCGGGAGGGAGGGGGGTGGGAGGGGGAGGGAGCCAACAAAACATTTGGCGACGGCTTGGACGCGGCTGCTGCGCACGCCAACACAATGGGCAGAAAGAGGAGAGGGGAGGTCTGATACACATGATAGAACAAAGGAACGAAAATGCCCATGTTTATACCAATGCAGGCTGAAAAATGAAGAGAGTACTGTTAAAAATAACTGGGGATGTTAACACTCGGTGAAGTAAATTAAAATAGTGCCTGTCAGATAAGATGGTCCAAAAAGTGTAATTAAGTCTTTTTTGCGTGGTTAATAACATCTTTCCAGTGATTACTGAGTTTGTACCCATCATCACGGTTGAAATTATGTCTGTGTTTGTATATTTGTATGGCTTCGTGTACAAACCTTTGATGGTAGCCAGGAGGCTTTATTTTCATTACTTTTAATGTTTTACCTACGTGACTTTACCGAATAAAAATATAAAACAATAAAAAATGTCACGATGTTTCGACTGTGAAATCCACGGCAAAAAAAGCCACTTTCTTCAAATTTTTTTTTCAAATTTTCTTACTGTGGATTTCACACCTGATGATGATTGCTTGTGTTGCAGTCGAAACGTCGTGAGAATTTTTATTGTTTTATATTTTTATTATTTTATTATTTCCCTTCTACGTGACTTTACCGAAAGAACCAATAATATGAATCCCTGCAGTCACGAAAGAAGCTTTAAATCAAAATTTTATACTTCAAATCGCTTTAAACAATTGTCATTGTAGTGCGTATTTAATGTGGCGCTGCACTCTGATGTTGTAGGAGGAAACATTTATTAAAAAGTATATTTAATTAAGTAGAACGTGTTGTCTATATTTATTTAAAGTTGCGCATTTTGATGTGACGTCACATTTCTCAACTCCCCCCCCCCCCACCCCTAGGTGCGTGACGTCATTTATGGACGGCCCCAAAACTAAAAATCAATTAAAAAAAATCTTGCTGTGGTTTTCCCACCTGATGATTGCTTGTGTTGCGCCCGAAACGTCGTCATTTATTTTATTTATGCTCACAAAATATTAAAATCAACAGAACAATAAGATAATACTCTGGTAATTTCGGGAAAGTCACGTAGGTAGAAATAAAATACAACTATTTTATTTATCATTATTTTATTGTATTTCTACCCACGTGACTTTACCGAAAGAAACAAAGAGTTTGGATCCCTGCAGTCAGGAAAGCTTCAAATCGAGATTGGGGCACAGGTGGTGCCATATGCCGGTCAGGCAACCCGTGGCACCTGCTGGGTCTGTCCCGTGACCTCCTGCACCTAGCCTGGCACAGTAGGGGGCACTGGTGGTGCATCTGCCAGTCATCTCAGTCAACCCATGGCACCTGCTGGGTCTGTCCCGTGACCTCCTGCACCTAGCCTGGCACAGTAGGGGGCACATGTGGTGCATCTGCCAGTCATCTCAGGCAACCCGTGGCACCTGCTGGGTCTGTCCCGTGACCTCCTGCACCTAGCCTGGCACAGTAGGGGGCACATGTGGTGCATCTGCCAGTCATCTCAGTCAGTCAACCCATGGCACTTGCTGGGTCTGTCCCGTGACCTCCTGCACCTAGCCTGGCACAGTAGGGGGCACATGTGGTGCATCTGCCAGTCATCTCAGGCAACCCGTGGCACCTGCTGGGTCTGTCCCGTGACCTCCTGCACCTAGCCTGGCACAGTAGGGGGCACAGGTGGTGCATCTGCCAGTCATCTCAGTCAGTCAACCCATGGCACTTGCTGGGTCTGTCCCGTGACCTCCTGCACCTAGCCTGGCACAGTAGGGGGCACTGGTGGTGCATCTGCCAGTCATCTCAGTCAACCCATGGCACCTGCCGGGTCTGTCCCGTGACCTCCTGCACCTAGCCTGGCACAGTAGGGGGCACATGTGGTGCATCTGCCAGTCATCTCAGGCAACCCGTGGCACCTGCTGGGTCTGTCCCGTGACCTCCTGCACCTAGCCTGGCACAGTAGGGGGCACAGGTGGTGCATCTGCCAGTCATCTCAGTCAGTCAACCTATGGCACCTGCTGGGTCTGTCCCGTGACCTCCTGCACCTAGCCTGGCACAGTAGGGGGCACAGGTGGTGCATCTGCCAGTCATCTCAGTCAACCCATGGCACCTGCTGGGTCTGTCCCGTGACCTCCTGCACCTAGCCTGGCACAGTAGTCAACCCAGCGGGTGGCGGTGGGGGAGATGGTGGGGGGGATGGTGGGGGGTGGGTGGAGGTGGAAGGGGAGGTGTGGGGGGTGGATGTGGTAGATGTGGTGGGTGTAGGTGGGTGGGTGGGGGGGTGGAGGTGGTTGGGGAGGTGGATGTGGGTGGATGTGGGTGGGTGGAGGTGGGTGGGTGGATGTGGGAGGTGGGTGGATGTGGGTGGTGGGTGGGTGCATGTGGATGGATGTGGGTGAAGGTGGGTGGGTGGAGGTGGGTGGATGTGGGTGGGTGGAGGTGGGTGGGTGCATATGGGTGGTGGGTGGGTGGAGGTGGGTGGAGGTGGGTGGGTGGATGTGGGTGGTGGGTGGGTGCATGTGGGTGGATGTGGGTGGAGGTGGGTGGGTGGATGTGGGTGGAGGTGGGTGGGTGGATGTGGGTGGTGGGTGGGTGCATGTGGGTGGATGTGGGTGGAGATGGGTGGGTGGAGGTGGGTGGATGTGGGTGGAGGTGGGTGCATGTGGGTGGATGTGGGTGGAGATGGGTGGGTGGAATTGGGTGGATGTGGGTGGAATTGGGTGGAGGTGGGTGGGTGGGTGTGGGTGGAGGTGGGTGGATGTGGGTGGGTGGATGTGGGTGGAGGTGGGTGGGTGGATGTGGGTGGAGGTGGGTGCATGTGGGTGGATGTGGGTGGATGTGGGTGGATGTGGGTGGAGATGGGTGGGTGGATGTGGGTGGAGGTGGGTGGGTGGGTGCGGTGTGAGGGGAGAGTTGGCAAGTAACACAAACGAATTGCCACCGTTCCAAGCAACGACTTTTAATGACGGCACGACAAGAGAGACGAGAGGGCGATGTTTGTGTGTTGTCTGTGTTGTCCGTGTTGTGTCTGTGTTGTGTCGTTTGTGTCGTTTGGTTGTGTTGTTTGTGTTGTGTGTGTTGTCTCTGTGTGTGTTTGTGTTGTGTGTGTTGTGTGTTTGTTTGTGTTGTTTGTGTCTGTTTGTGTTGTGTGTTGTGTGTGTTTGTGTTGTGTGTGTTTGTTTGTGTTGTCTGTGTTGTTTGTGTTGTGTGTGTGTTTGTGTTGTCTGTGTTGTGTGTTTGTGTCGTTTGTGTTGTTTGTTTGTGTTGTTTGTGTTTGTCTGTGTTATGTGTGTTGTGTCTGTTTGTGTGTTTGTGTTGCCTGTGTTTGTTTGTGTTGTTTGTGTTTGTTTGTGTTGCCTGTGTTTGTTTGTTGCTTGTGTTGTGTGTGTTGTGTTTGTTTGTGTTGTCTGTGTTTGTGTTGTTTGTGTTATGTGTGTTGTGTCTGTTTGTGTGTTGTCTGTGTTGTCTGTGTTGTCTGTTTGTTTGTGTTGTCTGTGTTGTCGTGTCTGGGCGGTGGACGCACCACGTCGCTCTGCTCACAGACAGCCACAACAAAAACACAAACTCCCCACCACCACCACCCCCACCACCACCCCACCCACCACCACCCACCACCCCTACCCACCCCTACCCACCCCACCCACCCCACCCACCACCACCACCACCCACACCTACCCACCACTACCACCCCTACCCACCTCGCTCGCATCCCTACCCACCACTATCACCACCACCATCACCACCTCCCCAAGTGGCGATGTTGACACGCACGCATCCACTTGTGCACCAGGGTTACTCATTTTGAGGCTGAGCCGACCTGGGGGGAGGCCACCGCGGTGGTGGCGGTGGCGTTGGTGGTGATGGTGGTGTTGGTGGTGGTGTTGGTGGTGTTGGTGGTGGCGTTGGTGGTGTTGGTGGTGTTGGTGGTGTTGGTGATGTTAGTAGTGGCCTTGGTGGTGTTGGTGGTGGCGTTGGTGTTGGTGGTGGTGTTGTTGTTGGTGGCGGTGTTGGTGGTGTCGTTGGTGGTGTTGGTGGTGGTGTTGGTGGTGGTGGTGGTGTTGGTGTTGTTGGTGGTGGTGTCGTTGGTGTTGTTGGTGGTGGTGGTGTCGTTGGTGGTGGTGTTGGTGGTGGTGTTGGTGGTGGCGGTGTTGGTGGTGTTGTTGTTGTTGGTGGTGTTGGTGGTGTTGGTGTTGTTGTTGTTGTTGGTGGTGTTGGTGGTGTTGGTGGTGTTGGTGGTGTTGGTGTTGGTGGTGTTGGCCGTGAGTGGGAATCGAATTGGGGTTGAGAGCGCGGCGTGCTAACCGCTGAGCCATCGCTCCCCCCCCCCCACCCCACAAACAAAGATCCCCCGTATAGCCTCGACAGACTGTCGGGGCAAGTGCTGGCACTGTGGCACACGAGGGGGGGGTGAGTGGGTGGGTGGCAAACACCACGCCCGGCCGCCTTTGTCTCCCCCGATCGGCGACGTTTACCAACGCGCCGCACCAGGCAACTCATTCGAGGCCGAGTCGACCTAGGGAAGGCCCACGGTGCGGTGCCAAGATATAATCGGCGGCGTTTTGTGGCCGCGAGCGGGAATCGAACTGGGGCTGCCGGGGACATGCTCACGCACGCACACGTTTTAAAAATTATGTACACCTTGCAATGTCCAAGTGCCTCATTCACGCACCGCCTTCTCTGCAAGTGTCCCCCTTCGAGAGAGCGGCGAAGGAGGACGTTGGAGGGGAGAGAGAGAGAGATAGACAGAGAGAGAGAGAGAAAAGCACAACGCTAAACTGAAAAAAAAAATTGAGAGAAAAATTGAGAGAAAATATCTCGA
Source organism: Lampetra fluviatilis (assembly GCF_964198595.1). Taxonomy (NCBI): domain Eukaryota; kingdom Metazoa; phylum Chordata; class Hyperoartia; order Petromyzontiformes; family Petromyzontidae; genus Lampetra; species Lampetra fluviatilis. The sequence goes on from NC_136339.1 coordinate 3,321,012, forward strand.
CGAAAAATAAAAAAAATCTGAAAAGAAAAAAAGCGCCCAGCAACAAGAAGAAGAAATGAGCCGCTGGCCGTCCAAGCACACGGGGTAGGGATGAATGCACTTCTTGCGTGAAAACCGATTTCACGTTTTAAAGATTGGCACCGTTGCGGGGGGGGGGGGGGGGAGAGAGGGGGGAGAAGGGAGAGAGGGGGGAGAGAAATAAAACAAAGACATAAAAAGAAAAATAGAAAACAATAAAAAAAATTAGAAAAAAACAGAAAGAAAAGAGAGGGGGGAGAAAGGGGGAGAGAGGGGAGAGAGGGGGGGGGGGAGGTAAGAGAGAGGGGAGAGAGAGAGAGAAATAAAACAAAGAAATAAAAAGGAAAAAATTTGGAACACAAAATTTTAAAGATAGAAAAAAAGAGAGTGGAGAGAGAGAGAGAGGAGAAAGAGGGGGGATGAGAGCGAGAGAGAAAAAAAAGAGGGGAGAGAATGTTGAGAGGGAGGAAAGAGGGGAGAGGGGGGGGGGGGGGAGAGAGAAGGAAGAGGAGAGAGGGGAGAGAAAGGAAGAAAACAAAATAGAAGAAAAAAAAAAGAAGATAAAATAAAGAATAAAAAACGGAAAGGAGAAAACAGGAAAAGAAGAAACAAAAAGAAAATAAAGAAATAAAAAAAGGAAGAAAAAAAGATGAAAGAAAAAAAGAGGAAAAATAAAAAGAGGGGAGGGGAGAGAAAGGAAGAAAACTTAAAATAAGAAAAAAAAAGAGAAAATGAAGAAAAAAGGAAAGGAGAAAACAGGCAAACAAGAAACAAAAAGAAAGTGCAGAAAAGAAAAACAAAAAAAAGGAAGAAAAAAAGATGAAAGAAAAAAAAGAGGAAAAATAAAAAGAGGGGAGAGAGAAAGGAAGAAAACAAAAAAGAAGAAAAAAAAAGAGAAAATAAAGAAAAAAAGGAAAGGAGAAAACAGGCAAACAAGAAACAAAAAGAAAGTGCAGAAAAGAAAAACAAAAAAAAGGAAGAAAAAAAGATGAAAGAAAAAAAAGAGGAAAAATAAAAAGAGGGGAGAGAGAAAGGAAGAAAACTAAAAAGAAGAAAAAAAAAGAGAAAATAAAGAAAAAAAGGAAAGGAGAAAACAGGAAAACAAGAAACGAAAAGAAAGTGCAGAAAAGAAAAACAAAAAAAGAAAGAGAAAAAAAGATGAAAGAAAAAAAGAGGAAAAATTATAAAAAAAGGGGGAGAGAAAGAGGGGAGAGAAAGGAAGAAAACTAAGAAGAAAAAAAGATGAAAGAAAAAAAGAGGAAAAATTATAAAAAAAATGGGGAGATAAAGAGGGGAGAGAAAGGAAGAAAACTAAGAAGAAAAAAAGATGAAAGAAAAAAAGAGGAAAAATTATAAAAAAAGGGGGAGAGAAAGAGGGGAGAGAAAGGAAGAAAACTAAGAAGAAAAAAAGATGAAAGAAAAAAAGAGGAAAAATTATAAAAAAAAAAAGAAGGGGGAGAGAAAGAGGGGAGAGAAAGGAAGAAAACTAAGAAGAAAAAAAGATGAAAGAAAAAAAGAGGAAAAATAAAAAGTGGAAAAGAAAAAAAAGAGAGGAGAGAGATGGGAGGAGAGAGAGGGAGGGGGGGAGCTAAAACAAAACAAAATCAACCCCATAAATAGGAACCGAACCCATCAACAACAACAATCACGCCACGATTTTAAAAAATAATCAAAGTGCCGCTGACTTCAGCAACCCCAAAAAATTCTCCGCGTCTCAAAGTCGCGGCGCTGTCGGAGGGCGGGGCCTTTGTAAGGGTGGCGCACGAAACGACGGACTCTATTGCACACTTGCACGTCTAAAACTAAAACAACGAAAACGACTTGCCTAAGATTTGCACAGCACGCAAAACCGATTGCACTTAATCTTTTAAAACGAACCGGTGGCATCTCTTGTTAATATATATTTTATAGATTTTAAACTTTTATTGTACGGGATGTCGTTAGCCCACCCTCGCCCCCCACCCGCTCTCTCTCCAAGGAATGTTATACCGAACCAAACCTACCGACGTAGTCTTCTTGGTTCTTTCGGTAAAGTCACGTAGAATGGAAATAATAAAATAACAAAAATTAAACAATAAAATAATTCTCACGACGTTTCGGCCACAACGCAAGCAGCCGTCCTCAGGTGGAGATCAGGTCTGTCGAGAAGACAGCGTCTGAATGAAACACCACCAGGCTTGGAGCGTCTATTTAAGCTGCTGGGATGGAGGGGGGAAGAGCGCCTTGACAAAATAATTTGCATATCAAGAGGAATTTAGCATATTTATGGGAAATGCAGATATGCGATTAGTACTACTTGTGAAATGCGTAAATAGACGCTCCAAGCCTGGGGTGTTTCATTCAGACGCTGTCTTCTCGACAGACCTGATCTCCACCTGAGGACGGCTGCTTGCGTTGTGGCCGAAACGTCGTGAGAATTATTTTATTATGTTTTATATTTTTATTATTTTATTATTTCCCTTCTACGTGACTTTACCGAAAGAACCAAGAAGATGAATCCCTGCAGTCACGAAAGCTTCAAGTCGAAATTCTACCTACGTGACTTCGGCGAAAGACCAAAACAATATTAAAGTTTCAAGTCAAGATCGAATCAAACCCTGCGACGACTTCCCGTCCACCACCAACTCCCCCACCCCCCTCTGAATTCGCGAACAAAAATGGAATGCTCCACCCGGCACCCCCACCACCACCCCCACCGTCTTTCTCCTGCGGTGCAGGGCTTGGACCGTACCATCTGAAGCATAAAAAGGAGGGGGGTAGAGAGAGAAGGGGCAGTGATTCTCATTACCAGACGCTAGCAACAAGTTCAAGTATTAGGTGTACAGCCCTGTGAGCCATTCGGCTCTTGAATCGGGTGCAACCGCAACAAACAAAAACATGAACAAGGAAACATCTTAAAGTGACTATGTGACTGAGTGCAAACAGAAAATCCAAGAAAAGACAGCAAAACATTGCAGCAAAAAACACCGTTACACACCAACGTTGTGTGCAAAAATCCCAGTGGGATGCAAGTCAAACAACAACAACAACAACCACAAGACAACTACGATTAAGGCCATCAGTCAAGTTCAAGTTCATGTATTAGGTATAGCCCTGTGAGCTATTCGGCTCTTGAATCGGGTGCAACCGCAACAAACAAAAAACAAAAACATGAACAAAAAAACATCTTCAAGTGAACATGTGACTGAGTGCAAACAGAAAATCCAAGAAAAGACAGCAAAATATTGCAGAAAAAAACTCCGTTACAGACCAACGTGTTACTCCACGTACAAAAGTTGATGATGATGATGATGGTGACGACGGTGGTGTTGGTGGCATAGGTGGGACAAAGTCATTGTTATGCAAGTCCAAGTCGAGTCGCAAGTCATCAAATTCATGACTCGAGTCTGACTCGAGTCCAAGTCACATGACTCGAGTCCACATCTCATAGGTGGGACAAAGTCATTGTTATGCAAGTCCAAGTCGAGTCGCAAGTCATCAAATTCATGACTCGAGTCTGACTCGAGTCCAAGTCACATGACTCGAGTCCACATCTCAGAGGTGGGACAAAGTCATTGTTATGCAAGTCCAAGTCGAGTCGCAAGTCATCAAATTCATGACTCGAGTCTGACTCGAGTCCAAGTCACATGACTCGAGTCCACATCTCATAGGTGGGACAAAGTCATTGTTATGCAAGTCCAAGTCGAGTCGCAAGTCATCAAATTCATGACTCGAGTCTGACTCGAGTCCAAGTCACATGACTCGAGTCCACATCTCATAGGTGGGACAAAGTCATTGTTATGCAAGTCCAAGTCGAGTCGCAAGTCATCAAATTCATGACTCGAGTCTGACTCGAGTCCAAGTCACATGACTCGAGTCCACACCTCTGGTTGGTGGTGTCGTCATCTGTGATTTTTTTTCCAATTTACTACTGACAAAAGTGTGGTTTCGATTGAAAGCTTTCGTGACTGCAGGGATTCATCTTCTTGGTTCTTTCGGTAAAGTCACGTAGAAGGGGAAATAATAAAAATAATAACAAATAATAAATAATAAATAATTTATATTATTTTATTGTTTTATTTTTATTATTTTATTATTTCCCTTCTAAGTGACTTTACCGAAATAACCAAGAAGAAAAAGTGTGGTTATTGGGTTTTTTCTGTGCTGGGTGGTGATGATGGTGGTGGTGGTGGTGGTGGATGACAGGGAGAAGGGGGGGATGTGTGTGTGTGTGTGCGGTAAACAAACATAAAACATCCAGGGTGATAATTCTCCTGTCGTTTTTGCCACTAGCAAAGTACGAAAACTAGTTAGTTAGCATTTGCTAACTGCAAACGAGTTGGCCTTTGCAAAAAAACAAAACTAAATTAGTTTCAACGGTTTCATTTAACGTCGCTTGCGTTTGTCGCGGTCAAATCTTGTAATCAAAAGTTCGTCGACTTCCTGTTGGCCAATCCATTTCAAATCATGCAACACGTGCTCAGATCCGGCGACGATGCGTGCCTGGCATGAAAATCGCCATCAAATTTCGATTGAAAGCTTTCGTGACTGCAGGGATTCATCTTCTTGGTTCTTTCGGTAAAGTCACGTAGAAGGGAAATAATAAAATAATAAAAATAAAAACGTAATAAAATAATTCTCACGACGTTTCGGCCACAACGCAAGCAGCCGTCCTCCTGTCGAGAAGACAGCGTCTGAATGAAACACCCCAGGCTTGGAGCGTCTATTTACGCATTTCACAAGTAGTACTAATCGCATATCAGCATTTCCCATAAATATGCTAAATTCCTCTTGATATGCAAATTCTGTTGTCAAGGCGCTCTTCACCCCTTCAACCCAGCTTAAATAGACGCTCCAAGCCTGGTGGTGCTCATTCAGATGCTGTCTTCTCGACAGACCTGTTCTCCACCTGAGGACGGCTGCTTGCGTTGTGGCCGAAACCTCGTGAGAATTATTTTATTATGTTTTATTTTATTATTTCCATTCTACGTGACTTTACCGAAAGAACCAAGAAGACGCCATCAAATCATCAACTAATTGCCTCCTTTCAAGCAATTACAATTTTTCGTACGGACGGTTTATTCATTTCATCGATTTTTGTGCGCAGCTCAAAAACGCCGCGGTCCATAAACTGTGGAATCGCCTCGCCCAAGTAGCAGGCGCCGCGTGTCTCAGGCGAGCCTGATCCGTGTGAACGAGTTACGGTCACCATCACTCCACACACACACACAGCGAACACATTGTCCTGCGGAGGGAGCTGGTAGGAACGTTGGGTTGCTCGGTCAATGGCCTGCAGGGTCAACGGCGGCGTGGTGTATTCCGCAAATATGCCCGACTGTGAGGGCGGGCACAAGCCGGCGTGAGTAGGTGAAACGTTGAGTTTTATAAGGGCACCACGGGGTGACCAGCCCCTCCCCACCCAGCCCCACCCCTCCCACCCACCACCCAGCCCCTCCCCACCCAGCCCCATCCTCCCACCCTCCACCCAGCCCCTCCCCACCCAGCCCCTCCCCACCTGCCCCCACCTACCCCCACCTCCCCACCTGCCCCCACCTGCCCCCACCTTCCCCCACCTACCCCACCTACCCCCACCTACCCCCACCACCCCAGCCCCTCCCCACCACCCCACCTCCCCACCTGCCCCCACCTCCCCACCCCCCCACCTCCCCACCCCCCCACCTACCCCCACCTCCCCACCTCCCCACCCCCCCACCTACCCCCACCACCTACCCCCACCTCCCCACCTGCCCCCACCTACCCCACCACCTACCCCCCCCACCTTCCCCCACCTACCCCCACCTGCCCCCACCTCCCCCCACCTCCCCCCTCCCTCCCCACCCCCCCCACCTACCCCCACCACCTACCCCCACCTCCCCACCTCCCCACCTACCCCCACCTCCCCACCTACCCCCACCTACCCCCACCACCTACCCCCACCCCCCCCACCTGCCCCCACCTCCCCACCTACCCCCACCTACCCCCACCACCTACCCCCACCCCCCCCACCTGCCCCCACCTCCCCACCTACCCCCACCTACCCCCACCACCTACCCCCACCCCCCCCACCTGCCCCCACCTCCCCACCTGCCCCCACCTCCCCACCTGCCCCTACCCACCCCACCCCCCCCCCACCCCCACCTGCCCCCACCTCCCCACCTGCCCCCACCCCCACCTGCCCCCACCTCCCCACCTGCCCCTACCCACCCGACCCCCCCCCACCCCCACCTGCCCCCCATCAGCAGATGTCACGCAGCAGCTTCCTGTGGAACTCCGGGTCGGACATCTCTGGGTAGAGGAGCTCCAGGCAGAGGTCCCACAGGCTGTACACCACGTGCCTGCAAAGGCACAGACAAAGGTCCCCCGGATAACCTCCACAGACCGCTGGGGCAAGTGCCGTTAGCGGAGTAGCAGCACCTTTGAAGGCCGCAACGTCACACGAGGGTGGGGGCGGCGGGTGGCCAGCACCACGCCCGACACAAAGACAAAGGTCCCCCGTATAACCTCCACAGACCGCTGGGGCAAGTGCCGTTAGCGAGTGGCAGCACCTGTGTGAAGGCCTGAATGTCACACGAAGGGTGGGTGGCCAGCACCACGCCCGACACAAAGACAAAGTTCCCCCGTATAACCTCAACAGACCGCTGGGGCAAGTGCCATTAGCGAGTAGCAGCACCTGTGAAGGCTGCAACGTCACACGAGGGTGGGGGCGGCGGGTGGCCAGCACCACGCCCGACACAAAGACAAAGCTCCCCCCCCCACACCCCCCGTGTAGCCTCAACAGACCGTTGGGGCAAGTGCTGTTGGCGAGTGGCGGCTTCTACCTGTTGATGGTGGGGTCCTGAATGGAGTCGACGATCATTTCCCAGCATTCCCTGTACTTCGCCGGGCCGATGAGCCACACGGCAAGGCCTGGGCGCGACAACAACAACAGCAACAACAACAACAACACGCACGGCGCAGGGTTAATTAGACCGTTCTATTGACGACACGCAGGAAGGTGGTGGGGGCGGTTGCCTCGTCGCTCCGCGAACTTTGGGGCGCCCCACGGCGCTGGCTGCGAGGATGATGTTCACGACCTCGCCGGGTACGCGGGAGGTCGCGCTAACCGCTGCCGCTCCACCCCAGAGGTCGCAACCGGGTACCCGATACCCGTACCCGGGTACGGGTACCCGTTTGCGACCCTGGTGCGGCCGGGTATGGGTACGGGTAGGCCGTGAGTCACTGGCGAGTCACCGTTTGTCACTCATTTCCCAACGTCTTGTCTCTTCTCACGATTCAAGTTCCTAGAATCAACCCACCCGCGCCTGCAACGTGGCTTCATGTGCGAGAGAGAGCGCGAGAGAGTGAGTGAGAGCGAGAGAGTGAGACTGCGTGAGTGAGAGTGAGTGAGTGAGAGTGAGTAAGTGAGAGAGTGAGTAAGAGTGAGTGAGTGAGTGCGAGTGAGTGAGAGCGAGAGAGTGAGAGCGAGTGAGTGAGTGAGAGAGTGAGTAAGAGTGAGTGAGTGAGTGCGCGTGAGTGAGAGCGAGTGAGTGAGAGCGAGAGAGTGAGTGAGAGTGAGTGAGAGCGAGAGAGTGAGTGCGAGTGAGTGAGTGAGAGAGTGAGTAAGAGTGAGTGAGTGAGTGCGCGTGAGTGAGAGTGAGTGAGTGAGAGTGAGTAAGTGAGAGAGTGAGTAAGAGTGAGTGAGTGAGTGCGAGTGAGTGAGAGCGAGAGAGTGAGAGCGAGTGAGTGAGTGAGAGAGTGAGTAAGAGTGAGTGAGTGAGTGCGCGTGAGTGAGAGCGAGTGAGTGAGAGCGAGAGAGTGAGTAAGAGTGAGTGAGAGCGAGAGAGTGAGACTGCGTGAGTGAGAGTGAGTGAGCGAGTAAGAGTGAGTAAGAGTGAGTGAGTGAGTGCGCGTGAGTGAGAGCGAGTGAGTGAGAGTGAGAGAGTGAGTAAGAGTGAGTGAGTGAGTGCGAGTGAGTGAGAGTGAGAGAGTGAGTAAGAGTGAGTGAGAGCGAGTGAGTGAGAGCGAGAGAGTGAGTGAGAGAGTGAGTAAGAGTGAGAGCGAGAGAGTGAGTGAGAGAGTGAGAGAGTGAGTGAGAGAGTGAGTGAGAGAGTGAGTGAGAGTGAGTGAGTGAGTGAGTGAGAGAGTGAGTGCGAGTGAGTGAGAGTGAGAGAGTGAGTGAGAGTGAGTGAGAGTGAGTGAGAGTGAGTGAGAGTGAGTGAGAGTGAGTGAGAGTGAGTGAGAGTGAGTGAGTGAGTGAGAGTAAGAGTGAGTGAGTGAGAGAGTGAGTAAGAGTGAGTGAGTGAGTGCGAGTGAGTGAGAGCGAGTGAGTGAGTGAGAGAGAGTGAGAGCGAGAGAGTGAGTAAGAGTGAGTGAGTGAGAGTGAGTGAGTGAGAGCGAGAGAGTGAGTGAGAGAGTGAGTGAGAGTGAGTGAGTGAGTGCGAGTGAGTGAGAGCGAGTGAGTGAGAGTGAGTGCGAGAGTGAGTAAGAGTGAGTGCGAGTGAGTGAGAGAGTGAGAGAGTGCGAGAAATGCAGCACTTGTCGAAAAAAAACAGGAGAGAGAGGAGAGGAGAGAGCCAAAGAGAGAGGAGAGAGAAGTGAGCTACTCGTCGGAGGCTGTAGGACTGCGAGAAGGGCTGCGTGCAGATGCAGCAC
>NC_136339.1:3329839-3452339 GCF_964198595.1 Lampetra fluviatilis
ACCCGGCCGCACCAGGGTCGCAAACGGCTACCCGTACCCGGCCGGGTAGGGTACGGGTATCGGGTACCCGGTTGCGACCTCTGATGGCCGGCACCACGCCCGGCCGCCTTTGTCTCCCTGGCGGCGATGTTTACTACACGCCGCGCCGGGGTGAAACTCATTTGAGGCCGAGTCGACTTAGGGAGAGGCCCAGAACCGATTCTGATGATTGGAGAGGAGCGTAGCGCTGACCACAGAGTCTCACAAAGACACCCACACACACACACAGAAGTAACAATGCCACATTGCCGGCAACAACATCATCAACATGATTATCAACACTATGAGACATCTCCTTTACCAGTGGCAAAATATAGTAGTAGGTTTTTACCCTTTAAACTGGTACAAAACTGACACCTTTATACAAGGCATCATGTTTGCAATAACCACAACACAAGCAGTCAAAATGCAAACAAAAATAAACAACTCTGATAATGATAATGATATGCACTGTCCTTGAAGTTGATTGGTCCACACCCGAGACAGCTTTCCTTAGAGCCTAGTCTCCATTGGTGTTGGACCAGATGACGCCAAAAGGCGCACAACTCAAAGACAGCGCACTATCAGAGTATTGAGAGCTCGAGGTTAAGCATTTACACTATGAGACATCTCCTTTACCAGTGGCAAAATATATACTCTGATAGTGCGCTGTCTTTGAGTTGTGCGCCTTTTGGCGTCATCTGGTCCAACACCAATGGAGACTAGGCTCTAAGAAAAGCTGTCTCGGGTGTGGACCAATCAACTTCAAGGACAGTGCATATCATTATCATTATCATCAGAGTTGTTTATTTTTGTTTGCATTTTGACTGCTTGTGTTGTGGTTATTGCAAACATGATGCCTTGTATAAAGGTGTCAGTTTTGTACCAGTTGAAAGGGTAAAAACCTATTACTATGATTATCAACAATTATGTTGCACGCGTGTTGAGCTTCTTTCTCTCCGTACGTAGCCAACCGTACTAATCGGAGGAGCGGTGGGCGGGGGAGAGAACAGCAAACTAAACACAACAAAAATCAGCGTCAAAGAAATGAGTTCGTCAAATCTCGACGACGATTTCAAAGTTCGGAGCTCCCTGTGGCTTAATAACATCGGGAGGGAAGAGAGCGTTCCAGACGGCCGCAGGAGCCGCGTCTGAAAGTGCCGCCCGACGAGGCGGCGGTGACCACCACCACCACCTCCACCACCTCCACCACCACTACCACAACCAGATCCACCATCACCACATCCACCACCATAACCACACCAACCACCACCACCTCCACCGCCTCCACCACCACCACCTCCACCACCTCCACCACCATCACCGCCACCTCCACCACCACTACCACCTCCACCACCACCACCTCCACCACCACCTCCACCACCGCCACCTCCACCACCACTACCACCTCCACCACAACCCACCACCTCCACCACCGCCACCTCCACCGCCACCTCCACCTCCACCACCTTCACCACCACCACCACCACCACCACCTCCACCACCACCTCCACCACCACCTCCACCACCACTGCCACCACCACCACCACCTCCACCTCGCCACGAGATAATTGACGTGCGGTGCTTGTGGGACTGTGATTCAGCATGAGTGACGGCAAGCGGGCGGGGCGGGGGGTGCAAATGCAGGTCACACACCCCCGTAACGCCACGCTATGGATCATCGGCAAGCCGATTAAAAGCAGCATTCCTTCCCCCCACCCCTCCCCCCCAACTATTATTCTTATTAGTAGGATCATTAATCTAATAATATGGATAATTCGCACGAATTGGGAATCATTATTTTTCGTGATCCTTTGTGTTTGTTTTACCGTGCAAGCCGCCGCCGCGCTTTTGAAAATTTGAAACTGGCCCAGGGATGGAGCGTGCGGGGATGTTGAACTTCTATACACTATACACTACTATAAACTATACACTACACCATACACTACACGATACACTACAATACACTAGTGCTGTACTAGTATACTACGAACCCACGACCTCCTGTACACCAGGCGAGGTAGTCAACATCTCCGAGCCACCGCCACCACCGCCCCCCACCACCACCACCACCACCACTTCCCCCACCACCGCCCCCACCACCACCACCCCCACCACCGCCACCACCACCACCGCCACCACCACCGCCGCCACCACCACCTCCCCCCACCACCACCGCCCCCACCACCACCGCCCCCACCACCACCGCCCCCCACCACCGCCACCCCCACCACCGCCACCACCACCACCGCCACCACCACCACCACCACCTCCCCCACCACCACCGCCCCCACCACCACCGCCCCCACCACCACCACCACCACCACCGCCACCACCACCCCCACCCCCATCACCACCACCCCCACCACCACCACCACCACCACCGCCCCCACCACCACCACCGCCACCACCGCCCCCACCACCACCACCGCCACCACCGCCACCAACCGCCCCCGCCACCTGCCACCACCACCACCCCCACCACCACCACCCACCACCACCGCCACCACCCCCACCCCCACCACCACCACCACCCCCACCACCACCACCCGCCTCACCTTGATGGTGTACAGGGTGTAGGGGTGCGAACCGGTGCCCCGGTGCTCCCGCGCCGTCAGCGTGCCCACGATGCGCAGGTTCTGGATCGTCTCCAGCGCTTCGGGCGGCGAGGGCGGCAGGTTCCCCGTCGTCGTCGGCAGGTGCGGGACTTCGCAAGGCGCCGCCGGTACAGCGCCACCACCACCACCACCGCCACCACCGCCACCACCGCCACCACCCGCCACCACCACCGCCACCGCCGCCACCACCACCGCCGCCCGCAGCAGCGTTCAGGGCCGTGGGCGACGCCGGCGAGAGACGGGCGACGGTTGGCAGGGGCTCAACCGCCGACGGAGCCGGAGCCGGCCCGGCACCGTGGGGTCTGTCGTCCGGGGCCGCGCCGTCGTCCGGCGAGACCGGCGGACTCCGAGCCTTGGGGAGCGGCGGCCGCGGCGGCCGCGCCGGTCGCTGCGGCGGCGGCGGCGGTCCGTCCGAAAATCCCAAATCGCTCCAACTCCGGCTCTTCCACCGCACGAAGTGGAAGATGTTCGAGGTCTCTTTGTGAGCGCCAAACGACGACGACGCCGAAGCCGCCGCCGACGACGCCGAAGCCGCCGCCGCCGGTGCAGAAGAAGAAGAAGAGGCGGCGGAGGACGCCGACTGATCGGGGCACGAAGCGCCAAACTTCTTGGCGGTGAGCGGGCTGAGCCTGGCACGGAAGAAGCCGTGTCCGCCGCCCACGCACCGCGCCGGGCTCTCCGGAGACGCCGGGCCGACGACGGCGACGACGTCGCTCCTCCCGTCCGCGCCGCCGAAAATCAGCGGGCGGCCGTGCGGCCGCGTGGCAACGCCGGAGCGGCAGCGGCCGGGGCCCACGGGCCGGCCGGGGATTCTCGCGGCGAATCGGCGGCGGCGGTCGGTCGGGGGCGACGGTCGGTCGGCGGCGACTGGAGCCGGCGAGTCGGGAGGACGCCGGAACGCCGATTCCGGGGCGGCTGGGTGCGCCGGGCTGCCGCCCACAGGCAGCTGCCGCTGGGAATCCGCTGTTTTGTCGCCGGGAAAAGGGGTACGGAGACTATTCTTGGTTGTTTGTTTGTTTGTTTTTTTTTAGAGTTTTTACGCCGGGAAAATAGGGGTCCGGTAGATGTAGACGCTCAAGCCGAGCGGGTAATGGTACTTTGATAGCTGCGTTGTGCGACGTTTCGCGAGTAATTACAACCAGCATCATCACTACACTATACACACTGTACACTACACTATACACTACACTATACACTAGTGCTGTGGTTTTTTACCCTTCTATCTGGCAACAAAACTGACACTTTTTTTACAAGGAGTCATGTTTGCATAGACCACAATACCTGCAGTTATAATGCAAACAAAAAAATATAACTTTCATAATGTATGCACTGTCCTTGAAGTTGATTGGTCCACACCCGAGACAGCTTTCCTTAGAGCCGAGTCTCACATGGTGTTGGACCAGATGACGCCAAAAGGCGCACAACTCAAAGACAACGCACCATCAGAGTATGAGAGCTCGGGGTAATGCATTTACACCATTGGAACCTCATTTGCCAGTAAAAAATATGATAATAGTTTTTTTAACCCTTTTATCTGGCAACAAAACTGACACTTTTTTTTTTTACAAGGAGTCATGTTTGCATTGACCACAATACCTGCAGTCGTAATGCAAACAAAAAACACAACTCTGATCATGTATGCACTGTCCTTGAAGTTGATTGGTCCACACCCGAGACAGCTTTCCTTAGAGCCTAGTCTCACATGGTGTTGGACCAGATGACGCCAAGAGGCGTCCAACACCATGTGAGACTAGGCTCTAAGAAAAGCTGTCTCGGGTGTGGACCAATCAACCAAAGAGTTCAGCTTAGTTTATCACCAAAACACAAAAACACATTCCTGCGGAGGGAGCTGGTAGGAACGTTGGGTTGCTCGGTCAATGGCCTGCAGGGTCAACGGAGGCGTGGTGTATTCCGCAAATATGGCCGACTGTGAGGGCGGGCACAAGCCGGCGTGAGTAGGTGAAACGTTGAGTTTTATAAGGGCACCACGGGGTGACCAGCCCCTCCCCACCCAGCCCCACCATCCCCTCCCCACCCAGCCCCTCCCCACCCAGCCCCATCCCTCCCACCCTCTACCCAGCCCCACCCTCCCCACCCAGCCCCTCCCCCACCCCCCCAGCCCCACCCTCCCACACAGCCCCTCCCCACCCTGCCCACCCAGCCCCATCCCCACCCTCCCCTCCCCACCCAGCCCCTCCCCACCCAGCCCCTCCCCTCCCACCCCCCACCCAGCCCCCACCCAGCCCCTCCCCCACCCCCCCCCCAGCCCCTCCCCCCAAACCCCTCCCCCACCCCCCCAGCGCCTCCCCCCTTACCTGGTGACTCCTCGTCGCTTCCCAGAGAGAAGAATTCGGCCTCCTCCGCTTCGTCCAATCCGCTTGCAGCGCTGGCGGGGGGGGATGTGACGCGGGCAAAGGTAAAGGTGCCGCTCCCCTCCCCACCACACAGTGTAGCCTGCGCAGGCTGTTGGGGCAAGTGCTGCCGTGGCAGAATTATTTAAAATTTTAAATTGTGATTATTTTCACTGCTATGAATTTCCATGTGATGATGATGATGATGATCCCACTTTTGCCGGGCTGTCATTTGTGGGAGCAGGTCGCTTCTGCAAAAATAATTTTAATATCTCAGCTGGGCTTTACCTGGTATACCAGGCGAGGTAGTCAACATCTCCTAGCCACCGTGATGATGATGATGATGAGAGAGACACGCAAACTCCAAATATACAGCAGCAGGCGTCGTCAGGGTCGGGATCGAATCGAACCCACGACCTCCTGTATACCAGGCGAGGTAGTTAACATCTCCTAGCCACCGTGATGATGATGATGATGAGAGAGACACGCAAACTCCAAATATACAGCAACAGGCATCGTCAGGGTCGGGATCGAACCCACAACCTCCTGTACACCAGGCGAGGTAGTCAACATCTCATAGCCACCGTGATGATGATGATAATGAGAGAAAAAGACACGCAAACTCCAAATATACAGCAGCAGGCGTCATCAGGGTCGGGATCGAACCCACGACCTCCTGCACACCAAGCGAGGTAGTCAACATCTCCGAGCCACCGGGGGCGATGACCCAGGGCCCCCTACTGGACATCATCGGTTGCCCCCCCCCCCCTTTCCACGCATCTCCGATCAGCGCGATCAACGTACGTGCAGACGTACAATACGAAAAGAGCTTCATAGCTCATCGGATTGCCGAACCTGCAGCGCCGCGCAGGGTCGACCGCCTCTTCCACCATCTGCTCCGTCGCCTGCACCTCCAGCGACGCCGCCGCCGCCGCCACCTCTCGCCGTCCACCCGGCGGGGTCAACGCCGAGGGGGTCAACGCCGAGGGGGTCAACGCCGAGGGGGTCAACGCCGAGGGGGTCAACGCCGGCCCTCCGGCTTCACGGCCGCCCGGCGACTCGCCGATGGTCATCTCGCACGGCACCGACCGCGAGCGGCTCAGCGGAAGTTTCTCCGCCTGCAGCTGCTGCTGCTGCTGCTGCAGCTGCTGCTGCTGCTGCTGCAGCTGCTGCTGCTGCTGAGTGGTGGAAGCCACCGGGTCAAACGTTGCCGCCGTTGCCGCCGTTGCCGCCGTTGCCACCGCCGCGTCGTCACGCTCCCGGCTACGGCGCGGCGCCGATGCCGATGCCGGTGCCCCTCCCGGCGGAGGATCGGTGAGCTCCGGGACGCCGGTGGTAGTGGTGGTGGCGGCGGCGTCGCTTTCGTCCGTCACGATGACGCTGATGGAGGAGCGACGGGAGGCGTGGTGGCCGTGGTGGTGGTGCTGGTGGTCGTGGTGGTCGGCGGTGTTGGCGGGGGGCTCCCGGTGACCTCCGTCGGGGGTCACCGGCGGCGACGGGGGTCCGGCCGGTGCCGTGTCCGGGGCGGGGTGATGCATCAACATGACGATCATCTGGTTGATCCAGTCCGGGTCGGACATCCTGCGAACGTATGGCGGTCATTTTCAAGATACGAGAATATCTAGGATTCATCTTCTTGGTTCTTTCGGTCACGTAGAAGACAGACCTGGTCTTCACCTGAGGACGGCTGCTTGCGTTGTGGCCGAAACTTCGTGAGAATTATTTTATTATGTTTTATTTTTATTATTTTATTATTTCCCTTCTATGTGACTTTACCGAAATAACCAAGAAGATGAACCCCTGCAGTCACGAAAGAAGCTTTAAATCGAAATTTTATTGTTTTATTTTTATTATTTTAATATTTTTATTATTTTATTACTTTTTATTTTTATTATTTTATTATGTTTTATTTTTATTATTTTATTATTTCCCTTCTACGTGACTTTACCGAAAAAACCAAGAAGATGAATCCCTGCAGTCACGAAAGAAGCTTTAAATCGAAATTTTATGTTTTACCTACATGGTGACTTTACGGAAAAAACCTACGAATATTTGACTTTTCACTCACACAGAGAGAAAAACACGCGAACCCCAAACCGCACAACGACGGACATCGGTCAGGACCGGGACGAAAAAACCTGGCGACGCGGACGGGCACGGCAGCTGCCCCCCTTCCCGTTGTTGTTATTGGCGCTGCACCTGTTGAGGGTGGGCAGCAGGACATTGCAGGTGATGAGTTCGCGGACAATGGCGCGTCCGGAGCGAGTGGACAGCGTCGGCGGGGGCACGAGCGTGGAGAGGAGAAGCTCCACCATCGCGCGCGTGTAGTTCGCCTGCAGCAGACGGCTCTGCAAGTGGCGGCAAAGCGACGACAAACAACGAGGATGAGATAGTTGACGATTACGATATACTATGCACTGCACTATACACTACACTATACACTGCACTATACACTACACTATAGACTAGACTATACACTAGACTATACACTACACTACAGAGGTGTGGACTAGAGTCATGTGACTTGGACTCGAGTCAGACTCGAGTCATGAATTTGATGACTTGCGACTCGACTTGGACTTGCATAACAATGACTTTGTCCCACCTCTGCTACACTATAGACTACACTATACACTACACTATACACTACACTATACACTACACTATACACTACACTATACACTAGACTATACACTACACTATACACTGCTCTACGATACACTATACACTACACTATACACTACTATACACTACACTATACACTACTCTACACTACACTATATACTACACTATACACTACTCTACACTACACTATATACTACACTATATACTAAACTAAACAATATAAATACAATACACTATACTATACACTACTATATACAACAATACTAGACACTATACTATACACACCACACACACTCCACCACACACTCCACCACTCACTCCACCACACACTCCACCACACACGCTCCACCGTCACATCCCACGACGCCCCACCGGCACCTGTGCGGCGGTGTGCAGGGGCTGGTTCTCGGCGTAGGCCTCGGCGATGCGCGACATGGGCTGCTCGCAGCCCGAGTCCTGGGCTCCGGCGGGGCGCGCGGGTTCCCGTGTGCCTGTGACAGGTGGTGCCGGTGGTGCCGGTGGTGGTGGCGGTGGTGGTGGTGGTGGTGCTGGTGCCGGTGGTGGTGGCGCTGAGGAGGCTCAATCGCGCCAAACGGAATGTCTCCAGGTGCGAGCTGGCAAGGCGCAGCACCTGCCGGGCCAACTCCACCCCATCCACCGCTTCCACCCTCCTCCTGTCAAGGTGGTGGGGGGGGGTGGGGGGGGGGGTGGTGGGGGGGGGGGGGAGGGGGTGGGGGAGGGGGTGGTGGGGGGGGAGGGGTGGTGGGGAGGGGTGGTGGGGAGGGGTGGTGGGGGGGGGAGGGTGGTGGTGGGTGGGAAGGTGGGAGGTGGTGGGGGGGGAGGGGTGGTGGGGGGAGGGGGGTAGTGGTGTGGGAGGAGGGTGGTGGGAGGTGGTGGGGGGAGGAGTGGGGTGAGGGGGGGGAGGTGGGTGGGGGGGGGAGGTGGGTGGTGGGGGGGGGAGGGGGTGGTGGTGGGGGGGGAGGGGTGGTGGGGGGGGGGGAGGGGGTGGTGGGGGGGGAGGGGTGGTGGGGGGGGGAGGGGTGGTGGGGGAGGTGGGGGTGGTGGGGGGGGGGAGGGTGTGGTGGTGGGGGGGGTGGTGGGGGGGGGGAGGGGGTGGTGGGGGGGAGCATTAGTGACTCTCCGCCAATAATAGAGATGTTAACTACCTCGTTTGGCATGCAGGAGGTCGTTGGGTTCGATCCCGACCCTGACGCCTGCTGCTGTATATTTGGAGTTTGCGTGTCTCTCTCGTCATCATCATCACGGTGGCTAGGAAATGTTAACTACCTCGCCTGGTGTGCAGGAGCTCGTGGGTTGCCTGATTCTGGCCGGCCGCTGAAGATTGAGACCGGTTCCAAAGTATCAAATTTGGTCTGGAGAGCCAACCGGCTCACGGACCAGAGATGGATGTTCATAGTCTCTCATTGCAAGAGCGACGGACGGAAGATTTGTTTTAGACCAGGGGTGGTGAACCTTTTATCTGCCAAGGGCCATTTGGATATCTGTAACATCATTCGCGGGCCGTAAAAAATTATCAACTTCAAAATTAGCCCGTTGTTATATTTGGTCAAACATTTCATTAACTCAACTCTAATGTGATGATGGCTGGAACTGCTTCTCTTTTGCGAGGCGTGTGATTGATGTTAGCTGCTGGTGTTGATGATGTTGCTACTCGCAACTGCTTTTCCCAGGTTTGCTCCTAGAATTTGAACGTTCTTGCTGCGTGTGTTTTCTTGATGTGGATTTCACACCTGATGATGATTGCTTGTGTTGCAATCGAAACGTCGTGAGAATTTTATTGTTTTGTATTTTCATCATTTTATTATTTCCCTTCTACGTGACTTTACCGAAAGAACCAAGAAGCATTTCAGCTAAAAAAAAATTCTTGCTGTGGATTTCACACCTGATGATGATTGTTTGTGTTGCAATCGAAACGTCGTGATTTCTTTCATTTAATATTTTTGCTACCTACATGACTTCACCAAAAGAACCAAATAGTATGGCTCCCTTCAGTCATGAAAACTTCAATTCTAGTCCGAAAGTTGTCTTTGAGGCAGCCCTGTTCTTCACCTGAGGACAGGCTGCTTGCGTTGTGTCCGAAACGTCGTGAGAATTTTATTATGTTTTATTTTAATATTTTATTATTTCCCTTCTACGTGACTTACTGTTTTTCATTGTTCCCAGTGAGCTCTTTTTCCAGAGATGGCTTTGCCCATCACAAATGATGGCTCGCACGAAGTGGGCTCATCATCATCATCACGTGGAGATTCATCGCAGCCGAATGCTCTAAAACGCGTGATTCTAAAATGTGGGGGAGAAAAACCGGGGGACCCAGAAAAAAAAAAGTCCACGCGACCACGGCGAGAGAGAGGGGAGGGAGACGCGCAAACTCCAAATACACAGCAGCAGGCGTCAGCGTCGGGATAGAACCCACAAGCTCATGTGTACCCGGCGAGGTAGTCAACATCTCCTAGCCACCGTGATGATGATGAGAGAGAGACACGCAAACTCCAAATACACAGCAGCAGGCGTCAGGGTCGGGATAGAACCCACAAGCTCATGTGTACCCGGCGAGGTAGTCAACATCTCCTAGCCACCGTGATGATGATGAGAGAGAGACACGCAAACTCCAAATACACAGCAGCAGGCGTCAGGGTCGGGATCGAACCCACGACCTCCTGGATACCAGGCGAGGTAGCTAACATCTCCTAGCCACCGTGATGATGATGATGAGAGAGACACGCAAACTCCAAATATATATCAGCAGGCGTCAGGGTCGGGATCGAACCCACGACCTCCTGGATACCAGGCGAGGTAGCTAACATCTCCTAGCCACCGTGATGATGATGATGAGAGAGACACGCAAACTCCAAATATATATCAGCAGGCGTCAGGGTCGGGATCGAACCCACGACCTCCTGGATACCAGGCGAGGTAGTTAACATCTCCTAGCCACCACGGCTGCCCTAACACATAAGCGGGTGTGCTTTGCAAAGTGAAAGTTGGGTCAGTAATTCACTTGAGCCTCTTACACCTGAACCAAATGACCTAATTTATGGACTTAGCCACCGATTTGGGAGAGGCGCGTGGGTTTGGGGTCACAGCGAGTACGCGGTGTGGGGAAGCAATGGTACGGTGCAGAATCACCAACACCACCACCGCCACCATCAACATCATGACTTTGATCCGAATTCTCACACCAACAAAAGCCCACCCACCCCTCTCTATGAAGCCCTTAACTCAGCCATTCACTCAGCCACCCACTCAGCCACTCAGCCACCCACTCAGCCACCCACCCACCCACTCAGCCACCCACCCACCAACTCAGCCACCCACCCACTCAGCCACCCACCCACCCACTCAGCCACCCACCCACCCACCCACTCAGCCATCCACCCACCCACCCACTCACCCACCCACCCACTCACTCACTCACCCACCCACCCACTCACCCACCCACCCACTCACTCACCCACCCACCCACTCACCAACCCACCCACCCACCCACCCACCCACTCACTCACCCACTCACTCACCCACTCACCCACTCACCCACCCACTCACCCACTCACCCACCCACCCACCCACTCACTCACTCACCCACCCACCCATTCACCCACCCACCCATTCACCCACCCCACCCACTCACCCACCCACCCACCCACCCACCCACCCACTCACCCACCCACCCACCCACCCACCCACTCACCCACCCACTCACTCACCCACTCACCCACCCACGGCGCATGAGGTGGGGTGGAGTGGGGTGGCCGGCACCCACGCACCGGGTACTCAATTGAGGCCTAGGCGACCTCATCAACGTTTTGTTGTTACCAGGTAAGTCCCTGCTGAGCTCTATATGCACACGGAAGCTCTTTTTTCGGAAGCAACCTGGCCAATCAGAAAAGAGGACACGGAGAAAAACTCCACGCGACCACGGGGAGAACACGCAAACCTCCAAATATACAGCAGCAGGCGTCAGGGTCAGGATGGAACCCACGACCTCCCGCATACCAAGCGACGTGGTTAACATCTCCTAGCCACCGTGATGATGATGATGAGAGAGACACGCAAACTCCGAATATACAGCAGCAGCCATCAGGGTCGGGATCAAACCCACGTCCTCCTGTATACCAGGCGACGTGGTTAACATCTCATAGCCACCATGATGATGACGATGAGAGAGAGAGAGAGACGCAAACTCCAAATATACAGCAGCTGGCGTCAGGGTCGAAATGGAACCCACGACCTCCTGTGCACCAGGCGAGGTAGTCAACATCTCCTAGCCACCGTGTTGATGATGATGAGAGAGAGACACACAAACCTCCAAATACACAGCAGCAGGCGTAGTCAGGGTCGGGATCGAACCCACGACCTCCAGCGCACCAGGCGAGGTAGCCAACATCTCCACGTCAACCGTGGCGCCCTGGGGAGACGTACGTACGAACGCACCGCACCGCACGGCCGCCACTCACCTGAACTCGTCGGCCATCTGCAGCATGGCGCTGCGCACGAGCTGCGGGAACTCCTCGTCGGGGCTGACGCGGCGGTACCACGCCAGGATGAAGTCGCGCACGATCTTGTCGACGGTGCCCTCCATCTCCCTGCGGAGGTCCTCCTCCTCCTCCCCCTCCTCCCTCTCCTCCCACACCTCCCACTCCACGGAGTCGTCCGAGTCGTCCGAGTCGGGGTCGTCGTCGTCGGCGTCCGCGTCGTCGTCGGCGAAGACGCGGAGGGAGAAGAGGTGGGAGGAGGAGGTGGAGGAGGTGGTGGAGGTGGTGGTGGAGGTGCGGGAGGTCGCCCCTGGCAAGGTGCGGCAGCGGCGCGGGGGAGCGGGTCGCGAGCGGGAGCCGGCGGTGGGCAGCGTCTGCGAGCTTCCTCTTATGACACCACCGCCGCCACCACCAACACCACCACCACCACCACCACCGCCACCACCACCACCACCACCACCACCGCCACCACCACCGCCACCACCACGATCGCGGACAGCAACTCCACCATCACGTACACTACCACCTCCACCTCCTCCTCCTCCACCATCACAAACACCACCACCTCCACCACCGCCACCCGCCACCGCCACCACCGCCTCCACCGCCACCACGGACAGCAACTCCACCATCACGGACACCACCTCCTCTGCCACCACCTCCATCACGGACACTACCACCACCACCTCCTCCTCCACCTCCACCATCATAACCACCGCCACCTCCACCACCACCACCGCCCACCACCACGATCGCGGACAGCAACTCCACCATCACGGACACCACCTCCTCTGCCACCACCTCCACCTCCTCCTCTTCCACCATCACAACCACCGCCACCTCCACCTTGAGCAGATCCTCCATCACCTCCGTTCCAAGTGGCTTCAGCAACACCTCCCAGGCGTCGTCTCAAAATGCCGCCACCACGGACACCACCTCCACCTCCCCCTCCTCCATCGTGAACGGCTCCTCCATCTCTGCACGGAGGGGGTCCTCCTCCATCCGCAGGCCTCACGGCGACTCCGCCCCGCGCACCTCCGTCAGCAGCGGGCCCCGCGACCCGCGTCCAACCTCCCACTCCGTCGTCGTCATCGTCATCATCTCCCGCATCGAGTCCAACAACGGCACCATCATCACCACCGCTCCCTTCGCGGACAAACTCCCGGCCGTGACCTCCGCAAAAGCCACCGGTTCCATCGTGACCTCCTCCTCCTCCACCTCCTCCTCCACCTCCTCCTCCTCCACCTCCTCCTCCTCCTCCACCTCCACCTCCTCCTCTGTCGTTTCCACCACCGGCCCCCGCGCAGGACCCACCGTGGCCCACGGCCTTCGAGTCGCACCGACGGCCTCCTCCCGTCGCCCGGACGGCCCCCTGCCCGGGCCGCTGGCGGTCTCCCGGGCCGAACAGGAGCTCCTGGAGCCAGGCGAGGTAGGCCGGAGACGCGGGCCGGGTCGGCCTGCGCCGCTGCCGCGGCAGCGAGGGCACGGCGGGCGGCGCCGGCGCCGGCGTGGCCGCGACAGCCGGCGTGGCCGAGAGGCGGGACGCGGCCCAGCGTCCGAGTGCGAACGCCGTGCCGAGGGCGGGCGGCACCCACCAGGCGCTGAGCGCGCAGTAGCACGGCGCCAGCAGCAGCAGCAGCAGGAGGAGGAGCAGCAGCGGCGGAGGCCGATGATGATGATGATGATGATGTTGTTGTTGGTGATGTTGGTGATGTTGTTGTTGTTGTTGTCGGGTAAGCGCCGGAACCGGCGGGGGACGCTGCGGCCTGCTGCTGCGGTCGTCGGCGGGATGCATCGCTGGCGCCGCCGCCTCCGCCTCCTCCTCCTGCGCGTCACTACGCATCCCTCATGGCGGGTCGGCGAGTCTGCGAGCGATTCGATGAGTGGGGAGCCGTGTCGCAGCGTTGAGGGTCAATGCGTGTGGCAGAGGTCGCAAACGGGTTTTGATTCCTTACCTGTACCCGTACCCGGCCGCACCAGGGTCGCAAACGGGTACCCGTACGTGACTTTACCGAAAGAACCAAGAATATGAATCCCTGCAGTCACGAAAGCTTTAAATCAAAATGTAAACAATCTTTTTCATATGTTTCGGCTTGGGTCTAATTGTCCACGCTCAACTGACGTTGGCTGTAAATCACCACGGCCCCCTTACATTATGGCGAGCTTTGCGGTCACTTCTTGGAGTTCTGCCATTACTCGTACGGTACATTTCACTAAAGCGCGTTTAAAAAAAAGTTATTTTAAATATTACTCATTTCAGACGCGACCTGGTCTATCACAAATGACAGCAGCGCACTCGAAGTAGTGGATTATCATCATCATCGTCGTCGTGTGCGAATTTCCAGCAGCAGCCGAATACTCTAAAACGCGTGACGTTGATTATAAATGTGGAGGGGGAAAAACCGGAGGGCACGTGACCACGGGGAGAGAGACACGCAAACTCAGAATATACAGCAGCAGGCGTCAGGGTCGGGATCAAACCCACGACCTCCTGCATACCAGGCGAGGTAGTTAACATCTCCCAGCCACCGTGATGATGATGATGATGAGATAGAGACACGCAAACTCCAAATATGCAGAGGGCGTGTCTCTCTCTCTTATCATCATCACGGTGGCTAGGAGATGTTAACTACCTCGCCTGGTATGCAGGAGGTCGTGGGTTTGATCCCGACTCTGACGATGCCTGCTGCTGTATATTTGGAGTTTGCGTGTCTCTCTCTCTCATTATCATCATCATCATCATCACGGTGGCTAGGAGATGTTCACTACATCACCTGGTATACAGGAGGTCGTGGGTTTGATCCCGACCCTGATGCCTGCTGCTGTATATTTGGAGTTTGTGTGTCTCTCTCTCTCATTATCATCATCACGGTGGCTAGGAGATGTTAACTACCTCGCCTGGCATATAGGAGGTTATGGGGTCGATCCCAACCCTGATGCCTGCTGCATATTTGGAGTTTGCAGTGTCTCTCTCTATCTCTCTTACCATCATCATCACGGTGGCTAGGAAATGTTCACTACCTCGCCCGGTATACAGGAGGTCGTGGGTTCAATCCCGACCCTGACGATGCCTGCTGCTGTATATTTGGAGTTTGCGTGTCTCTCTCTCTCTCACCCCGTGGTCGCGTTGATTTTTCTCCGGTTTTCCCCTCCACATTTAGACTTAGCATCATGCGTTTGGAGTAATTGGCCGCTATGAATGTCCACGTGATGATGATGATAATGACGAGCCAACTTCGTTGAGCGATAATTCGTGATAGCCATGTCGTTTCTGAAAAGGGGCTATTTGGCTCTGTGAGCATTAACAAGAAACAATAAAACGTAGTTTAGTTTTCAGTTTAAATGGCGGAGGCGGGTTAATGACACATTCATATTTACGGGATCTAACCCAAAAAAAAACCTTTCTGATGGAGTAACAGCATCAGTGGCTTCAACATATCTGCAGCAGTAGTAGTAGTAGCAACAGTACATACAGAAACTGCATCAGCAGGTATAATACTGGTTGGAACCTCCTGGTTACACCAGCCCACAGGGGATTATTGTGTCCGTCGTGTAGGGAGGGGTGGGGCTGGGTGGAGAGGGGAGGGTGGGGAGTTGCTGGGTGGAGCGGAGGGGAGGGTGGGGAGGGGCTGGGTGGGGAGGGTGGGGAGAGGCTAGGTGGGGAGGGGAGGGTGGGGAGGGGCTAGGTGTAGAGGGTGGGGAGGGGCTGGGTGGGGAGGGTGGGGCTGGGTGGGGAGGGAGGGGCTGGGTGGGTTGGGAGGGTGGGGCTGGGTGGGGGGTGGGAGGGGTGGGGCTGGGTGGGGAGGGTGGGGCTGGGTGGGGAAGGTGTGGAGGGGCTGGGTGGGGAGGGTGGGGCTGGGTGGGGGGTGGGAGGGGTGGGGCTGGGTGGGGAGGGGCTGGTCACCCCGTGGTGCCCTTATAAAACTCAACGTTTCACCTACTCACGCCGGCTTGTGCCCGCCCTCACAGTCGGGCATATTTGCGGAATACACCACGCCGCCGTTGACCCTGCAGGCCATTGACCGAGCAACCCAACGTTCCTACCAGCTCCCTCCGCAGGAAAATGTGTTATATTCAGTGCCGAATTATCCTAACAGCAAAAGTAGCTACATATGCTACGGGTCCCACACTTTCAAGGGCCCAGCACTAAATGCTTTCAAGCTATCAATTCCAGTTTAGTGATTCTGCACTTGCTCTATTACTATAGTACTATACCGCCTTTCAACTTTTATGAACGACCTGGTGTTTTAAGTTCAGCAATTTGTCGTATTATCCGTCTGTATAGCAAAATGCAAAAAGACAATTACTTTACTATGCAAGTAAAAAAAATTGTGTTTTCACATTTACGGTTTTATTTTAGTTAGGGCCCCCTTTATAACATTTGTGCAACAGGTCCCGCGCTTGCTTCATCCGGCACTGATTATATTAGTGCTTTGATACTGGCAAAAGAGTTCCCATGTTGTAGGTATGACATACAATACTGTATGTTATTCACAGCATCAGCAGCAGATGAACGGCATCAGTTGGGAAAAAAAGCAGCAGTAACAGCATCAGCAAGAGTTACACACGTTACATTCACAGCAGCAGTAGTAGCAGCAGTAACAGCATCAGCAGTAGTAGCAGCAGTAAAAGCAGCATCAGCAAGAGTAACACACGTTACATTCACAGCAGTAGTAGCAGCAGTAACAGCATCAGCAGCAGTAACAGCAGCAGTAGCAGCAGTAACAGCATCAGCAGTAGAAGCAGCAGTAGCAGCATCAGCAGTAGGACTGGCGTTACATTCACAGCAGTAGTAGCAGCAGCAACATCATCATCAGCAGCAGTAACAGCATCATCAGTATGAATAAAGTTACATTACAGCAGCAGTAGCAGCAGTAACATCAACAGCAGTAGGAATGACGTTACATTCACAGCAGCAGCAGCAGTATCAGCTGTAGCAGCAGTATCAGCAATAGCAGCAGTAACAGCATCAGCAAGAGTAACACACATTACATTGACAGCAGTAGCAGCAGTAACATCATCAGCAGTAGTAGCAGCGGTAACAGCATCAGCAGTAGGAATGATGTTACATTCACAGCAGCAGTAGCAGTAACAGCAGCAGTAGGGATGATGTTACATTCACAGCAGCAGTAGCAGTAACAGCAGCAGTAGGAATGATGTTACATTCACAGCAGCAGTAGCAGTAACAGCAGCAGTAGGTGCATCACAGCTGCAGCAGCAGCAGTAACACTACCTCTATAGCTCTACAGTAGCAGCAGTAACACTACCTCTATAGCTACACAGCAGTAGTAGCAGCAGTAACACTACCTCTATAGCTACACAGCTGTAGCAGCAGCAGTAACACTACCTCTATAGCTACACAGCTGTAGCAGCAGCAGTAACACTACCTCTATAGCTCTACAGCAGTAGCAGCAGCAGTAACACTACCTCTATAGCTCTACAGCAGTAGCAGCAGCAGTAACACTACCTCTATAGCTCCACAGCTGTAGCAGCAGCAGTAACACTACCTCTATAGCTCTACAGCAGTAGCAGCAGCAGTAACACTACCTCTATAGCTCCACAGCTGTAGCAGCAGCAGTAACACTACCTCTATAGCTCTACAGCTGTAGCAGCAGCAGTAACACTACCTCTATAGCTCTACAGCTGTAGCAGCAGCAGTAACACTACCTCTATAGCTACACAGCAGTAGCAGCAGCAGTAACACTACCTCTATAGCTACACAGCAGTAGCAGCAGCAGTAACACTACCTCTATAGCTCTACAGCTGTAGCAGCAGCAGTAACACTACCTCTATAGCTCTACAGCTGTAGCAGCAGCAGTAACACTACCTCTATAGCTCCACAGCAGTTGCAGCAGCAGTAACACTACCTCTATAGCTCTACAGCAGTAGCAGCAGCAGTAACACTACCTCTATAGCTCCACAGCTGTAGCAGGAGGTGCAGCAGTAGTAGCAGCAGCAGCAGTAACACTACCTCTATAGCTACACAGCTGTAGCAGCAGCAGTAACACTACCTCTATAGCTCTACAGCAGTAGCAGCAGCAGTAACACTACCTCTATAGCTACACAGCTGTAGCAGCAGCAGTAACACTACCTCTATAGCTACACAGCTGTAGCAGCAGCAGTAACACTACCTCTATAGCTACACAGCTGTAGCAGCAGCAGTAACACTACCTCTATAGCTCTACAGCAGTAGCAGCAGCAGTAACACTACCTCTATAGCTCTACAGCTGTAGCAGCAGCAGTAACACTACCTCTATAGCTCTACAGCTGTAGCAGCAGCAGTAACACTACCTCTATAGCTCTACAGCAGTAGCAGCAGCAGTAACACTACCTCTATAGCTACACAGCAGTAGCAGCAGCAGTAACACTACCTCTATAGCTCCACAGCAGTAGCAGCAGCAGTAACATTACCTCTATAGCTACACAGCTGTAGCAGCAGCAGTAACACTACCTATATAGCTCTACAGCAGTAGCAGTAACACTACCTCTATAGCTCCACAGCAGCAGCAGCAGTAACACTACCTCTATAGCTCTGCAGCTGTAGCAGCAGCAGTAACACTACCTCTATAGCTCCACAGCTGCAGCAGCAGCAGTAACACTACCTCTATAGCTCCACAGCTGTAGCAGCAGCAGTAACACTACCTCTATAGCTCTACAGCTGTAGCAGCAGCAGTAACACTACCTCTATAGCTCCACAGCTGTAGCAGCAGTAGTAACACTACCTCTATAGCTACACAGCAGTAGCAGCAGCAGTAACACTACCTCTATAGCTCTACAGCTGTAGCAGCAGCAGTAACACTACCTCTATAGCTACACAGCAGTAGCAGCAGCAGTAACACTACCTCTATAGCTACACAGCTGTAGCAGCAGCAGTAACACTACCTCTATAGCTCTACAGCAGTAGTAGCAGCAGTAACACTACCTCTATAGCTACACAGCTGTAGCAGCAGCAGTAACACTACCTCTATAGCTCTACAGCAGTAGTAGCAGCAGTAACACTACCTCTATAGCTCTACAGCAGTAGCAGCAGCAGTAACACTACCTCTATAGCTACACAGCTGTAGCAGCAGCAGTAACACTACCTCTATAGCTCTACAGCAGTAGTAGCAGCAGTAACACTACCTCTATAGCTCTACAGCTGTAGCAGCAGCAGTAACACTACCTCTATAGCTACACAGCTGTAGCAGCAACAGTAACACTACCTCTATAGCTCTACAGTAGCAGCAGCAGTAACACTACCTCTATAGCTCTACAGCTGTAGCAGCAGCAGTAACACTACCTCTATAGCTCTACAGCTGTAGCAGCAGCAGTAACACTACCTCTATAGCTACACAGCAGTAGCAGCAGCAGTAACACTACCTCTATAGCTACACAGCTGTAGCAGCAACAGTAACACTACCTCTATAGCTCTACAGTAGCAGCAGCAGTAACACTACCTCTATAGCTCTACAGCAGTAGCAGCAGCAGTAACACTACCTCTATAGCTACACAGCTGTAGCAGCAGCAGTAACACTACCTCTATAGCTACACAGCAGCAGTAGCAGTAACACTACCTCTATAGCTCCACAGCAGTAGCAGCAGCAGTAACACTACCTCTATAGCTCTACAGCTGTAGCAGCAGCAGTAACACTACCTCTATAGCTCTACAGCTGTAGCAGCAGCAGTAACACTACCTCTATAGCTACACAGCTGTAGCAGCAGCAGTAACACTACCTCTATAGCTACACAGCTGTAGCAGCAGCAGTAACACTACCTCTATAGCTCTACAGTAGCAGTAGCAGCAGCAGTAACACTACCTCTATAGCTCCACAGCTGTAGCAGTAGGTGCAGCAGTAGTAGCAGCAGCAGCAGTAACACTACCTCTATAGCTCCACATTTGTAGCAGTAGGTGCAGCAGTAGTAGCAGCAGCAGCAGTAACACTACCCAGAGCTCCACAGCTGTAGCAGTAGGTGCAGAAGTAGTAGCAGCAGCAGCAGTAGCAATACCTCTATAGCTCCACAACTGTAGCAGTAGGTGCAGCAGTAGTAGCAGCAGCAGCAGTAACACTACCTCTATAGCTCCACAGCTGTAGCAGTAGGTGCAGCAGTAGTAGCAGCAGCAGCAGTAGCAATACCTCTATAGCTCCACAGCTGTAGCAGTAGGTGCAGCAGTAGTAGCAGCAGCAGCAGTAACAATACCTCTATAGCTCCACAGCTGTAGCAGTAGGTGCAGCAGTAGTAGCAGCAGCAGCAGTAACAATACCTCTATAGCTCCACAGCTGTAGCAGTAGGTGCAGCAGTAGTAGCAGCAGCAGCGGTAACAATACCTCTATAGCTCCACAGCTGTAGCAGGAGGTGCAGCAGTAGTAGCAGCAGCAGCAGTAGCAATACCTCTATAGCTCCACAGCTGTAGCAGGAGGTGCAGCAGTAGTAGCAGCAGCAGCAGTAACACTACCTCTATAGCTCCACAGCTGTAGCAGTAGGTGCAGCAGTAGTAGCAGCAGCAGTAGCAATACCTCTATAGCTCCACAGCTGTAGCAGTAGGTGCAGAAGTAGTAGCAGCAGCAGCAGTAACACTACCTCTATAGCTCCACAGCTGTAGCAGGAGGTGCAGCAGTAGTAGCAGCAGCAGCAGTAGCAATACCTCTATAGCTCCACAGCTGTAGCAGGAGGTGCAGCAGTAGTAGCAGCAGCAGCAGTAGCAATACCTCTATAGCTCCACAGCTGTAGCAGGAGGTGCAGCAGTAGTAGCAGCAGTAGCAGGGGTTGAGGCTGGTCCCGTAGCGAGCGAGTGAGCGATGCCGAGGGTGGTGGTGGTGGAGAGACCTAAAGATTTTGAATCCACCCGCGGCCATCTTGGTAAGGGGGTCGCTGTGCAGATGACGTCACCCGCAGTGGTCAACGGCTTGGCGAGGCACCCCCCCCGCCCCCTCCCCCCTGACCCCTCGTGCCCCGCCCACCTCACGAGAGCCCCTTAGTAAGATGGCCGCGCGGTGGCGTTGATCGAGTCGGGGCTGACGTCAGAGCGGGCCGGCGGTCACGCGGGAAGGAATCGCTGAGGTGTGGAATCGAATTCACGGAGTGACGATTCGGGAATCGGATTCGTTATTTATTTATTGTGAAATCCGATAATCTAAAAAGCTCTTTATTACAAGTTCCCAGTCAGGAGGCATGGGGGTCAGAAAGTTATAAAATAAAAAAACGCAATAAAAAGACATGATGGTGATTTAAAGGATAGGAAAGGTAAGCAATTAACTTTTAACAAAAAATATATAAATAATACTAAACTATGTTCTTTTTTTGTAAATCTTACCAAATAAGGCCCCACTGAGCTATTAGGTTTTTTTTATGAAGAAGCAACCTGGCAATCACAACATATAGCTCAGCAAAGTGGCTTAGTATGTTGGTTCATCATCATCAGAGTGACTTAACATGGCGGTTTATCACCATCAGAGTGACTTAACATGGCGGTTCATCATCATCAGAGTGACATAACATGGCGGTTTATCATCATCAGCGAGACTTAACATGGCGGTTAATCATCATCAGAGTGACTTAACATGGCGGTTTATCACCATCAGAGTGACTTAACATGGCGGTTTATCATCATCAGAGTGACTTAACATGGCGGTTAATAATCATCAGAGTGACTTAACATGGCGGTTTATCACCATCAGAGTGACTTAACATGGCGGTTTATCATCATCAGAGTGACTTAACATGGCGGTTTATCATCACAGCCTGATAAGCTCCCCCCCCTCTCCACCTCCCTTCAACTTGCTTATAAGGGATTACATCTTGAATCATTGCTTCACTTGATGCAGCTAATTCGGCTGTGACGGTCCCACCTGATGATGGAGACTTGTGTTGCCTCCGAAACGTCGTGAATTTTATTTTGTTTTGTTTTATTTTACTTTCATTAATTTTAATGTTTTTACCTACGTGACTTTACCGAAAAAAAAAAAAAAATCTGAGAATATGAATCATCAGAGTGACTTAACATGGCGGTTTATCATCATCAGAGTGACATAACATGGCGGTTTATCATCATCAGAGAGACTTAACATGGCGGTTTATCATCATCAGAGTGACTTAACATGGCGGTTTATCACCATTAGAGTGACTTAACATGGCGGTTTATCATCATCAGAGATACTTAACATGGCGGTTTATCATCATCAGAGTGACTTAACATGGCGGTTTATCACCATCAGAGTGACTTAACATGGCGGTTTATCATCATCAGAGATACTTAACATGGCGGTTTATCATCATCAGAGTGACTTAACATGGCGGTTTATCACCATCAGAGTGACTTAACATGGCGGTTTATCATCATCAGAGTGACTTAACATGGCGGTGTATCACCATTAGAGTGACTTAACATGGCGGTTTATCATCATCAGAGAGACTTAACATGGCGGTTTATCATCATCAGAGTGACTTAACATGACGGTTTATCATCATCAGAGTGACTTAACATGGCGGTTTATCATCATCAGAGTGACTTAACATGGCGGTTTATCATCATCAGAGTGACTTAACATGGCGGTTTATCACCATCAGAGAGACTTAACATGGCGGGTTATCACCATCAGAGTGACTTAACATGGCGGTTTATCACCGTCAGAGTGACTTAACATGGCGGTTTATCATCATCAGAGAGACTTAACATGGCGGGTTATCACCATCAGAGTGACTTAACATGGCGGTTTATCACCGTCAGAGTGACTTAACATGGCGGTTTATCATCATCAGAGAGACTTAACATGGCGGTTTATTACCATCAAAGAGACTTAACATGGCGGTTTATCATCATCAGAGTGACTTAACATGGCGGTTTATCACCATCAGAGTGACTTAACATGGCGGTTTATCACCATCAGAGTGACTTAACATGGCGGTTTATCATCATCAGAGTGACTTAACATGGCGGTTTATCACCATCAGAGAGACTTAACATGGCGGTTTATCATCATCAGAGAGACTTAACATGGCGGTTTATCATCATCAGAGAGACTTAACATGGCGGTTTATCACCGTCAGAGTGACTTAACATGGCGGTTTATCATCATCAGAGAGACTTAACATGGCGGTTTATCACCATCAGAGAGACTTAACATGGCGGTTTATCATCATCAGAGTGACTTAACATGGCGGTTTATCAACACTTATGAGCCCGTCTTGATACCGGTAACACATTCCTGCGGAGGGAGCTGGTAGGAACGTTGGGTTGCTCGGTCAATGGCCTGCAGGGTCAACGGCGGCGTGGTGTATTCCGCAAATATGCCCGACTGTGAGGGCGGGCACAAGCCGACGTGAGTAGGTGAAACGTTGAGTTTTATAAGGGCACCACGGGGTGACCAGCCCCTCCCCACCCAGCCCCACTCCTCCCACTCCCCACCCAGCCCCACCCTCCCCACCCTCCCCACCCAGTCCCACCCCCCACCCAGCCCCACCAAGCCCCTCCCCACCCAGCCCCTCCCCACCCAGCCCCACCCACCCTCCCCACCCAGCCCCTCCCCACCCTCCCCACCCACCCTCCCCACCCAGCCCCACCCACCCTCCCCACCCAGCCCCTACCCACCCTCCCCACCCAGCCGCTCCCCACCCAGCCCCACCCCTCCCATTTTTGGATGCATGACGGACGGACGGACACAATAATCCCCTGTGGGCTGGTGTAACCAGGAGGTTCCTACCGGTGAAAAGGTGTCCCTACGCATTGCACAAGTAGTACTAATCCCATATCTGCATTTCCAATAAATATGCTAAATTCCTCTTGATATGCAAATTCTGTTGTCAAGGCGCCCTTCCCCCCTCCACCCCAGCTTAAATAGTCGCTCCAAGCCTGGTGGTGTTTCATTCAGACGCTGTCTTCTCGACAGACCTGTTCTTCACCTGAAGACGGCTGCTTGCGTTGTGGCCGAAACGTCGTGAGAATTATTTTATTATGTTTTATTTTTATTATTTTATAATTATTTCCATTCTACGTGACTTTACCGAAAAAAACAAGAAGAGGCGTCCCATGATAAACTCTATTTCGCCAGAGGGCGCCCTTGGACAAGGATTTCAAGAGGCCCTGAACCCGCAGGGCTCGAAATCTACACGAATCCCTTTAATCCGAATCCAATTCACCTCCCATTGTTGGAACGACACGATTCTGTTGAGCCAATCCCATCATACATAAACACACTTATTGTGGGTGTTGTTGTTGTTGTTGTCGTACGTATGATGTTTCTGTTTCGCGTCATCGTTTTAAGATGTTCTCTGTTTCATGTTTTTTTTTATTCGTCGCGGTTGCACCCGACTCAAAAGCCGCATAACTCACAGTGTCATCTCCATAGATATAAAAGACAAAGTTGTGATTATGTGTGTCTGTCCAAAATGTTTAGCGTACTTCCCGACATGCAACAAACTGGTAATTTGCCATGCGGGTACTTTCCAGATTGTACACCATGCACAAATTATAAAAAATACACTTTTCTTTTTGGGGGGGAGCTCAATAATGCATTTATTTTTTGCACGGCAAGTGAGCTGTGACGTCACATCTGTCACGTGACCCGCGCACGTGGAAGCGTAACGCATTGTAGTGTAGTGGGTGGCGCTATGCTGCGCTACGAACCCAGCGACCCGAGTTCAAGTTCATGTATTAGGTGTAGCCCTGTGAGCCATTCGGCTCTTGAATCGGGTGCAACCGCAACAAACAAAAAACAAAAACCTGAACAAAAAAACATCTTAAAATGAATATGTGACTGAGTGCAAACAGAAAATCCAAGAAAAGACAGCAAAATATTGCATAAAAAACCACCGTTACACACCAACGCTGTGTGCAAAAATCCCAGTGGGATGCAAGTCAAACAACAACAACAACAACCACAAGACAACTTAGATTAATAGACCCATAGACTACTCATAGAGACCCATAGACTACTCATAGAGACCCATAGACTACTCACGCAGAGACCCATAGAACACTCAAAGACAGCAAAATATTGCAGAAAAAACACCATTACACACCAACGCTGTGTGCAAACATCCCAGTGGGATGCAAGTCAAACAACAACAACAACAACCACAAGACAACTTAGATTAAGGCCATCAGTGTAACTCTGTACTACAACAACACAAACATGGCCAAACCAATACACTTTTCGAAAATCACCAAAATAAAGCCATGAAAGTCAAACAACAACAACAACAACAACCACAAGACAACTTAGATTAAGGCCATCAGTCCAACTCTGTACTACAACAACACAAACATGGCTAAACCAATACACTTTTCGAAATCACCAAAATAAAGCCATGAAAGCAATGAAAAAGCAATGAAAAGCAATGAAAGCAATGAGTTCGATTCCCGCTCACGGCCACCACCGGTGACGATTATTTGAACCGGTCCTGGGCCTCCCCTAGGTCTGCTCGGCCTCAAACGAGTAACTGGTGTGGTGTGTGAACATCGCCACTGGGGAGACAAAGGCGGCCGGGTGTGGTTAATCCAAGTCCAGGGCGAAGCTGGGTTATAAAGCTAGTACCTACTAAATGAAACCACGACTGCTGGAGCATTTTTTACTTTACATTTGGGGCCGTCCATAAATGACGTCACGCACCTGGGGGGGAAGGGGGTGGGGTCAGACATTTGTGACGATGTTTGACGAGGGGGGGAGGGGCTTTGAGACGTCACATCAAAATGCTGCAACTTTAAATAAATATAGACAACGCGTTCTCTACTTAATTCAATGGACTTTTTCATAAATGTTTTCTCTTGCAACATCAGAGTGCAGCGCCACATTAAACACGCACTACAATGACAATAGTTTAAAGCGATTTGAAGCATGTTTTATATTTTTTTTTGGGGGGGGCAGAGCTTTGTGACGTCATATTTGAGGGGGGGGGGGGTCTGACTTTTTGTGACGCCGTGCGACGAGTGTGTGGGAGGGTGGGGGGAGGGTCAAAAATCGTCCAAAATCGCGTGACGTCATTTATGGACGGCCCCTTTGAGCATCAGCAGGTCTGCTGCTGCTGCTGCTTCGTGTACTGGATGCGGCTTAGAGGCGGGCATTTCGAGAACCATCGTGAAAGATCAAACCCCTGGAGGACCTTCTACGTTGGCTCTTTCGCAGAAACGTGTGCGTCTTGTGAGTTCTTGCGAACTCCATTCATCTCTCTACAAACTTCATTGGGGGGGGGGGTGGGGGTGGGGGGGTGAGGGGCGAAACTCCCATCGTGAGTCAAAGAGGCCTTGGCGTAACTTCAAGCGATGAAACGAGACCGATGCTTTACCTGGCACCACTCTAACCACGGTGGGCTAGGAGATGTTAACTACCTCGCCTGGTGTGCAGGAGGTCGTGGCTTCGATCCTGAACCTGACGTTGCCTGATGTATATTTGGAGTTTGCGTGTCTCTCTCTCATCATCATCATCATCACGGTGGCTAGGAGATGTTAACTACCTCGCCTGGTGTGCAGGAGGTCGTAGGTTCGATCCTGATCCTGACCCTGACGATGCCTGCTGCTGTATATTTGGAGTTTGCGTGTCTCTCTCATCATCATCATCACGGTGGCTAGGAGATGTTAACTACCTCGCCTGGTGTGCAGGAGGTCGTGGGTTTGATCCCGACCCTGACAACGCCTGCTGCTGTGTATTTGGAGTTTGTGTGTCTCCCTCTCTCCCCGTGGTCGCGTGAATTTTTCTAAGGGGGTCCTCCGTTTCCCCCCCCCTCCACCCCGCATTTAGAATCGATGTCACGCGTTCAGAGTCGTTTGGCTGCTGCTCTGATTGCCCACACGATGATGGTGATGACGACGATGATGGTGATGACGATGATGGTGATGACGATGATGGTGATGATGGTGATGACGATGATGGTGATGACGATGATGGTGATGGTGATGATGACGATGATGGCGACGATGATGGTGATGACAATGATGACGATGATGATGATGGTGATGACGATGATGGCGACGATGACGGTGATGATGGTGATGACGATGATGGCGACGATGACGATGATGATGGTGATGACGATGATGGCGACGATGACGATGATGATGGTGATGACGATGATGGCGACGATGATGGTGATGATGACGATGATGGCGACGATGACGATGATGGTTATGGTGATGATGGCGACGATGACGGTGATGATGACGATGATGGTGATGATGACGATGATGGCGACGATGACGATGGTGATGACGATGATGGTGATGACGATGATGATGGTGATGACGATGATGGCGACGATGACAATGGTGATGACGATGATGGTGATGATGACGATGATGGTGATGACGATGATGGCGATGACGATGATGGCGATGATGACGATGATGGTGATGATGACGATGATGGCGATGATGGTGGTGACGATGATGATGACGATGGTGGTGACGATGATGATGACGATGATGGTGATGATGGTGATGACGATGATGGTGATGATGGCGATGATGACGATGATGGCGACGATGACGATGATGGTGACGATGACGATGATGATGATGGTGATGATGGCGATGATGGCGACAATGACGATGATGATGATGGCGACGATGATGTTGACGATGACGATGATGTTGACGATGATGGTGATGATGGCGACGATGATGATGATACGTCACCTCGCTGAGCCGTCATTTGCGAAAGTGACGTCGCTTCCGAACAAATCGCCGCACGGCAGACAGGCGTGCACTTACCGGGAGTGATTAAAAAATGTGTTAATACAGGGAGCGCTTAAAAACAACAAAATGTTAACAACTTATATGGGACTCATACTGTTTGGTTCTTTCGGTAAAGTCACGTGGGTATAAAATAAGATAAATTAAATCACCACGTTTCGATTGCAACACAAGCAATCATCATCAGGCGGGAAAATCACAGCAAGAACATTTTTCCTGCTGTGGTTGTTCCAAATGATGATGCTTGCTTGTGTTGCAATCGAAACGTCGTGATTTATTTTATTTTATGTTTCTACCCACGTGACTTTACCGAAATAACCAAAGAGTTTTGACCCCTGCTGTCGCGAAAACTTCAAATCGAGATTATATGGAACTGTAGTTTTTAATGGGACAAAAAAGCAACGGACAATATTATCGCACTGTAAACATGACGACAAATGTAACGTCAACAGCTTCAAAAAGTCCAAGATCCTCCCACTTATATTCTAGGTTCTTTCGGTAAAGTCACGGAGAAGGGAAAAAATAAAATAACAAAAATATAAAACAATTAAATTCTCACGACGTTTCGACTGCAACACGAGCAATCATGGGAAATAATAAAACAATAAAAATATAAAACAATAAAATGCTCACGATGTTTCGACTGCAACACGAGCAATCATGGGAAATAATAAAACAATAAAAATATAAAACAATAAAATGCTCACGATGTTTCGACTGCAACACGAGCAATCATGGGAAATAATAAAACAATAAAAATATAAAACAATAAAATGCTCACGATGTTTCGACTGCAACACGAGCAATCATGGGAAATAATAAAACAATAAAAATATAAAACAATAAAATGCTCACGATGTTTCGACTGCAACACAAGCAATCATGGGAAATAATAAAACAATAAAAATATAAAACAATAAAATGCTCACGACGTTTCGACTGCAACACGAGCAATCATGGGAAATAATAAAATAATAAAAATACAAAACTATAAAAATTCTCACGACGTTTCGACTGCAACACGAGCAATCATGGGAAATAATAAAACAATAAAAATATAAAACTATAAAAATGCTCACGATGTTTCGACTGCAACACAAGCAATCATGGGAAATAATAAAATAATAAAAATAAAAAACTATAAAAATTCTCCCGATGTTTTGACTGCAACACAAGCAATAATGGGAAATAATAAAATAATAAAAATATAAAACAATAAAATTCTCCCGATGTTTCGACTGCAACACAAGCAATCATGGGAAATAATAAAATAATAAAAATAAAAAACTATAAAAATTCTCCCGATGTTTTGACTGCAACACAAGCAATAATGGGAAATAATAAAATAATAAAAATAAAAAACTATAAAAATTCTCCCGACGTTTCGACTGCAACACGAGCAATCATGGGAAATGATAAAACAATAAAAATATAAAACAATAAAATGCTCACGATGTTTCGACTGCAACACGAGCAATCATGGGAAATAATAAAACAATAAAAATAATAAAACAATAAAAATATAAAACAATAAAATGCTCACGATGTTTCGACTGCAACACGAGCAATCATGGGAAAT
Organism: Lampetra fluviatilis; assembly: GCF_964198595.1. Classification (NCBI taxonomy): domain Eukaryota; kingdom Metazoa; phylum Chordata; class Hyperoartia; order Petromyzontiformes; family Petromyzontidae; genus Lampetra; species Lampetra fluviatilis. The sequence continues at coordinate 3,359,185 of NC_136339.1, forward strand.
AATAAAACAATAAAAATCATAAAACAATAAAAATATAAAACAATAACTGCAACACGAGCAATCATGGGAAATAATAAAACAATAAAAATGATAAAACAATAAAAATATAAAACAATAACTGCAACACGAGCGATCATCGTCAGGTGTGAAATCCACCGCGAGAAATTTTTGAAAAAAGTGGCGGTTTGTTCTTAACAAAGATGGCCTCGTCCCTCTGACCAACTGCCAAATCGCTGTCCGTTGGTGCTGACCGTTAAGAAAAAAACCGCCACTTTTAAAACATTTTCCCGCTGTGGATTTCACACCTCATGATGATTGCTTGTGTTGCAGTCGAAACGTCGTGAGAATTTTATTGTTTTGTATAGTTTTATTATTTAATCGTTTTCCCTTCTACGTGACTTTACCGAAAGAACCAACGATATGAATCCCTGCAAGTCAAGAAAGCTTTACATCAAAAGTCTCCCACTTGTTCGCAATCACCGTCAACGCTCCGCCTGGAAACTTCTCCATGTGGTCTCCAGGACGCGCAGGAGGAAGCGTGCTGCTGCTGCTGTTGTTGCGAATCCTCGGAACAGTGTTCACATTTTTTTGAAGCAACCTGTGGATATTTCGATTTTGAAGCTTTCGTGACTGCAGGGTGTCATATTCTTGGTTCTTTCGGTAAAGTCATCACGTAGAATGGAAATAATAAAATAATAAAAATATAAAAACAATAAAATTTCTCACGACGTTTCGACTGCAACACAAGCAATCATGGGAAATAATAAAAATACTAAACTATAAAAATTCTCACGACGTTTCGACTGCAACACAAGCAATCATGGGAAATAATAAAATAATAAAAATAAAAAACAATAAAAATTCTCCCGATGTTTTGACTGCAACACAAGCAATAATGGGAAATAATAAAATAATAAAAATAAAAAACAATAAAAATTCTCCCGATGTTTTGACAGCAACAAGCAATAATGGGAAATAATAAAATAATAAAAATACAAAACTATAAAAATTCTCACGACGTTTCGACTGCAACACAAGCAATAATGGGAAATAATAAAATAATAAAAATACAAAACAATTAAAATTCTCCCGATGTTTCGACTGCAACACAAGTAATAATGGGAAATAATAAAATAATAAAAATACAAAACTATAAAAATTCTCACGACGTTTCGACTGCAACACAAGCAATAATGGGAAATAATAAAATAATAAAAATACAAAACTATAAAAATTCTCCCGATGTTTCGACTGCAACACAAGCAATAATGGGAAATAATAAAATAATAAAAATACAAAACTATACAAATTCTCACGACGTTTCGACTGCAACACGAGCAATCATCGTCGGTTAAGTCACGTCGAAGGGAACAAAAAAACAATAAATATAAAACAATAATATAATATAATTCTCACGACGTTTCGGCCACAACGCAAGCAGCCGTCCTCAGGTGAAGAACAGGGCTGTTGGGGAGACAGCGTCTGAATGAAACACCACCAGGCTTGGAGAGTCTATTTAAGCTGGGTCGGGGGGAGGAGAGCGCCTTGGCAAAGGAGTTTACATATCAACAGCGGAATTAAGCATATTTATGGAAAATGCAGATATGGGATTAGTCACTACTTGTGGAATGTGTGACTTTACCGAAAGAACCAAGAATCTGACACCCTGTGTATATTAACACAAATTCAATGTCGTGATGCGGTGGTCTAGGCGCTTGGCCAATTAACTCGGTCACCGGAGTTCAATTCCCAGTAACCGGCTGGCATCATTGGCAAACCATATTTGGCTGCAGCTATGAAATTTCCACGCGGCGATGACGACGATGATGGTGATGGAGCCACCATCACCACGCTAAACCGTCAATCGCAAGAGCCGGGTCGCTAACCGAGCAAAGGGTCTGGCACGGCAAGCTCGCAAGCTAAAAAAAAATCGCTTTTTGTTGAACAGCTTCAGAGACCTCCTTTACCAGTGGCAAAATATAGTAGTAGGTTTTTACTCTTTAAACTGGTACAAAACTGAAACCTTTATCCAAGGCATCATGTTTGCAATAACCACAACACAAGCAGTCAAAATGCAAACAAAAAGAAACAACTCTGATGATGATAATGATGATATGCACTGTCCTTGAAGTTGATTGGTCCATACCCGAGACAGCTTTTCTTAGAGCCTAGTCTCCATTGGTGTTGGACCAAATGCTTTACCCCGAGCTCTCAATACTCTGATAGTGCGCTGTCTTTGAGTTGTGCGCCTTTTGGCGTCATCTGGTCCAACACCAATGGAGACTAGGCTCTAAGAAAAGCTGTCTCGGGTGTGGACCAATCAACTTCAAGGACAGTGCATATCATTATCATCATCGGAGTAGTTTCTTTTCGTTTGCATTTTGACTGCTTGTGTTGTGGCTATTGCAAACATGATGCCTTGGATAAAGGTGTCAGTTTTTGTAACCAGTTTCAAGGGTACAAACCTACTACTAGCTTCAGAGAAGCGCCGTCACTACGAGCGAAAGTCTGGCAGCAGCTGCGCCACCTTCTTGCGCATCTCCGCCAGTCGCGTCTCCCGCTCCCTCTCTTGACGCGCCAACGCCGGGAGACGCTGCCAAGCAGCGAGCGCCCGGCTCAAGCGCCGTCTGGAGCACGCGCGACAACACACACACACACACAAAGATCCCCCGTGTAGCCTTAACAGACTGTAGGGGCAAGTGCTGTTAGCGAGCACCTATGAAGGCCGGAACGGGACACGAACGAGGGGGTGGGTGGCCAGCACCACGCCCGACCGCCTTTGTCTCCCCAGTGGCGATGTTTACACACCGCACCCGGTACTCATTTCAGGCTGAGTCGACCTAGGGGAGGCCCGGGACCGGTTCAGATAATCGTCACTGATGTTGGCCGTGAGCGGTGAATCGAACTCGCTAACCGATACAAAGACAAAGATCCCCCGTGTAGCCTTAACAGACTGTAGGGGCAAGTGCTGTTAGCGAGCTGCACCTGTGAAGGCCGGAACGGCACACGAGGGGGTGGGTGGCCAGCACCACGCCCGACCGCCTTTGTCTCCCCAGTGGCGATGTTTACACACCGCACCAGGTACTCATTTCAGGCTGAGTCGACCTAGGGGAGGCCCGGGACCGGTTCAGATAATCGTCACTGATGTTGGCCGTGAGCGGTGAATCGAACTCGCTAACCGATACAAAGACAAAGATCCCCCGTGTAGCCTTAACAGACTGTAGGGGCAAGTGCTGTTAGCGAGCTGCACCTGTGAAGGCCGGAACGGCACACGAGGGGGTGGGTGGCCAGCACCACGCCCGACCGCCTTTGTCTCCCCAGTGGCGATGTTTACACACCGCACCAGGTACTCATTTCAGGCTGAGTCGACCTAGGGGAGGCCCGGGACCGGTTCAGATAATCGTCACTGATGTTGGCCGTGAGCGGTGAATCGAACTCGCTAACCGATACAAAGACAAAGATCCCCCGTGTAGCCTTAACAGACTGTAGGGGCAAGTGCTGTTAGCGAGCACCTATGAAGGCCGGAACGGCACACGAGGGGGTGGGTGGCCAGCACCACGCCCGACCGCCTTTGTCTCCCCAGTGGCGATGTTTACACACCGCACCAGGTACTCATTTGAGGCTGAATCGACCTCCTGTGTACCGGGCGAGGTAGTCAACATCTCGCCAAATACAGGCGTCGTCAGGGTCGGCATCGAACCCACGACCTCCCGCGTACCGGGCGAGGTAGTCAACATCTCGCCAGATACAGGCGTCGTCAGGGTCGGGATCGAACCCACGACCTCCCACGCACCGGGCGAGGTAGTCAACATCTCACCATATACAGGCGTCGTCAGGGCCGGGATCGAACCCACGACCTCCCGCGTTCCGGGCGAGGTAGTCAACATCTCGCCAGATACAGGCGTCGTCAGGGTCGGGATCGAACCCACGACCTCCCACGCACCGGGCGAGGTAGTCAACATCTCACCATATACAGGCGTCGTCAGGGCCGGGATCGAACCCACGACCTCCCGCGTTCCGGGCGAGGTAGTCAACATCTCGCCAGATACAGGCGTCGTCAGGGTCGGGATCGAACCCACGACCTCCCGCGTACCGGGCGAGGTAGTCAACATCTCACCATATACAGGCGTCGTCAGGGCCGGGATCGAACCCACGACCTCCGCGCACCAGGCGAGGTAGTCAACATCTCACCAGATACAGGCTTCGTCAGGGTCGGGATCGAACCCACGACCTCCCGCGCACCGGGCGATGAGACACGTGACGTCACCTGTTGGAGTGCTCGATGGCGACCTCCTCCTTCTCCCACAGCGCCAGCCTCTCCTGCGCGGCTACGCCACGCCAGGCGCGGAAGGCTCTCCCCGCGAGTTTCCTGCGGTGCGTCCCGCAAGCCTCCTCCTCCGCGCTCCTCACGCTGCCCACGTACTGCCAGTCGACGGCAGGGGGAAGGGAGGGAGGGACCGCACAACAACGACAAATGAGAGTTTTGAGTGTCTCTTTTGCATCATCATCATCATCATCGTCACCGTCACCGTCATCACGCGAGGATGATAGGGGGCGCGGGGGGGTGTTGGTGACTTTTGCCAATAATAAGGGGAGCCACGGTGGCTAGGAGATGTTAACTACCTCGCCTGGTATACAGGAGGTCGTGGGTTCGATCCCGACCCTGACGACGCCTGCTGCTGTATATTTGGAGTTTGTGTGTCTCTCTCTCATCATCATCATCACGGCGGCGAGGAGATGTTAACTACCTCGCCTGGTATGCAGGAGGTCGTGGGTTTGTTTCCGACCCTGACAATGTCTTCTGTGTATATGGAGTTTGCGTGTCTCTCTCATCATCATCATCACGGTGGCTAGGAGATGTTAACTACCTTGCCTGGTATGCCTCTCTGTGTGTTTCTGTGTGAGTCTCTCTCTGTGTGTCTCTCTCTGTGTGTCTCTCTGTGTCTCTCTGTGTCTCTCTCTCTGTGTGTCTCTCTGTGTGTCTCTCTCTGTGTGTCTATGTGTGTGTCTCTCTCTGTGTGTCTCTCTGCGTCTCTCTCTGTGTGTTTCTGTGTGAGTCTCTCTCTGTGAGTCTCTGTGTTGTCTATCTCTGCTTGTGTGTTTGTCTGTGTGTCTATGTGTGAGTCTCTCTCTCTCTGTGTTTATGTGTTGTGTGTCTCTCTGCTTGTGTGTCTGTCTGTGTGTCTCTCTCTGCTTGTGTGTCTGTCTGTGTGTCTCTCTATGTGTGTCTATGTTGTGTGTCTCTCTGTGTGTCTCTCTCTGTGTGTCTCTGTGTTGTCTCTCTCTGCTTGTGTGTCTCTCTGTGTGTCTCTGTGTTGTCTCTCTCTCTGTGTGTGTCTCTCTCTGTGTGTCTCTCTCTGTGTGTCTCTGTGTTGTCTCTCTCTGCTTGTGTGTCTCTCTGTGTGTCTCTGTGTTGTCTCTCTCTCTGTGTGAGTCTCTCTCTGTGTGTCTCTCTGTGTGTTTCTGTGTGAGTCTCTCTGTGTGTCTCTCTGTGTGTCTCTCTGTGTGTCTCTCTCTGTGTGTCTATGTGTGTGTCTCTCTCTGTGTGTCTCTGTGTTGTCTCTCTCTGCTTGTGTCTGTGTGTCTCCGTGTCTGTGTTTTGTCTCTCTCTCCAATTGAGTTCTACCTGATGACGACTGCTCGTGTTGCAATCGAAACGTCGCATTCTATTATTTAATTTATTTTTCTACCCACGTGACTTTACCGAAAGAACCAAAGAGTATGGATTCCTGCAGTGACGAAAGCTTCAAATCAACATTGAATATCAATTCGTCGTTAAACCGGCCACCACCCGACCCGGCCAATGACTAAGGCGTTTGTCACGTGACCAAAACGTGCCCAACTCGTTCCCAGTTCAGCACACACCGGCTGCGTGTTGGAGCGTAAACCCACGACGTTTGCAACTCGATCGCCGTGACGTTTCGCCGGTGATAACAACAACAACAAAAACAACAACCGGCATCATCAGGCGACAGCCAGACGAGTCGTCGTGGATAAAATCCTCCAAATCTCCGGGCTGCAATAAATGTGGCGTCATCACCTGCTAGCCAATCAGATGCCACGACCATAGGAGATGATGATGGGGGGGCGGGGGGGGGGGGGAGGTAACGTGTTCCATATAAACCGCAATGGATGCCCATTACCGCACCGGGTTATTCGTAGTCAACCAACGCACGCGACACGCGACACGCGTCACCGTGTCGCGACGCGTGTCTCCATCGGCCCCCCGTCGTTGTCGAAGTGCCGCCCGACCGCGCGTACCTTGGTCCAGGCGGCGAGGGCCCTCCCCTGCAAGTGACGTGAGCGGAGGCTCGCGGCCCGGCGCTCCCTCTCCCGGCCCGCGTCGCGAGCCGCAGCGCTCCACGCCAGGACGCAGGCGCGCAGCAACGAGAGCCGGTGGTGCAGCTCCGCCGCCTGGGGTGCGGTGGGGGGTGGGGGGGGAGAGATCGCGTGTGTGGGGGACACGTGGGGGGCAAGTGGGAGACACGTGGGGGACACGTGGGGGATACGTGGGACACGTGGGGACACGTGGGGGACACGTGGGGGACACGTGGGACACGCGGGGATACGTGGGGGACACGTGGGGGACACGTGGGGGACACGTGGGACACGCGGGGATACGTGGGGGACACGTGGGGGACACGTGGGACACGTGGGGGACACGCGGGGGACACGCGGGGGACACGCGGGGGACACGCGGGGGACACGCGGGGGACACGCGGGGGACACGCGGGGGGACACGCGGGGGACACGCGGGGGACACGCGGGGGGACACGCGGGGGAACACGCGGGGGGACACGCGGGGGGACACGTGGGAACACGTGGGGGACACGTGGGAACACGTGGGAACACGTGGGAACACATGGGGGACACGTGGGAACACGTGGGAACACGTGGGAACACGTGGAGGACACGTGGGAACACGTGGGAACACGTGGGGGACACGTGGGAACACGTGGGGGACACGTGGGGGACACGTGGGAACACGTGGGGGACACGTGGGGGACACGTGGGAACACGTGGGAACACGTGGGGGACACGTGGGAACACGTGGGGGACACGTGGGGGACACGTGGGAACACGTGGGACACGTGGGGGACACGTGGGGGACACGCATCAGGCACGTGGGGAACACGCGTACAGCAGCAGCAGCAGCAGCACACGAATGGCTTCAAGTTCGCGGTTTGGTTTAACGGGTTGAGTACTCGAGAAAGAAAAACCCAAAACGGTGGCTAGGAGATGTTGACTACCTCGCCTGGTGTACAGGAGGTCTTGGGTTCGATCCAGACCCTGACGACGCCTGCTGCTGTGTATTTGGAGTTTGCGTCTCTCTCTCTCTCATCATCATCATCACGGTGGCTAGGAGATGTTAACTACCTCGCCTGGTGTACAGGAGGTCTTGGGTTCGATCCAGACCCTGACGACGCCTGCTGCTGTGTATTTGGAGTTTGCGTGTCTCTCTCTCTCATCATCATCACGGTGGCTAGGAGATGTTGACTACCTCGCCTGGTGCACAGGAGGTCGTGGGTTCGATCCCGACCCTGACGACGCCTGCTGCTGTGTATTTGGAGTTTGCGTGTCTCTCTCATCATCATCACAGTGGCTATGAGATGTTGACTACCTCGCCTGGTATACAGGAGGTCGTGGGTTCGATCCCGACCCTGACGACGCCTGCTGCTGTGTATTTGGAGTTTGCGTGTCTCTCTCATCATCATCACAGTGGCTATGAGATGTTGACTACCTCGCCTGGTGTACAGGAGGTCGTGGGTTCGATCCAGACCCTGACGACGCCTGCTGCTGTGTATTTGGAGTTTGCGTGTCTCTCTCTCCGTGGTCGCGTGGCTTTTTCTCCGGGTCATCCGGTTTTCCCCTCCACATTTAGTATCAACGTGCGTTCGGATTATTTGCCCACCACAAATGTCCACGTGATGATGATAAGGCCACTTCGTCGAGCTGTCATTTGTGGCCGGGTCGCTTCTGAAAACGATGCATAGCTCAGCGGGAGCTTAGCTGGTCAAATAAAAATAGTTTAGTTTAGGCTGAGTCGCCCTAGGGGAGGCCCAGGACCAGTTCAGATAATCGCCGGCGTCGGTGTGGTCGGTGGTGGCCGTGAGCGGGAATTTATCTCGGGTCTCTAACCGCAGCAGTGCCGCCACTCCCCGCGGACACACGCACGCACGGTGCACAATCACGTAGACGCTTGTACCCCCGTGGCACACCGCCTGGGAAAGAGGAGCGAGAGAGAGAGCGAGAGAGAGCGAGAGAGAGCGAACCAGCGAGCCAGAGAGAGAGAGGAATCTTTCATTTAAAAAGGGGGGGGGGGGCACATAAAGCAAAGCATTGAAAAAAACAAAAACGAAATGATGAACGAAACAAAGTGCCGTCCACACCGAGCATCTTCTTGTTTCCTCTGATCGTAAAAAAGAAAGAGAGTCAGAGAGAGAACCGGAGAGAGCGAGCGAGCGAGCGAGAGAGAGCGAGAGAGAGAGCGACAGAGCGAGAGAGAGAGTGAGACAGAGAGTGAGTGAGTGAGAGATCGAGTGAGACAGTGAGTGAGTGAGAGAGCGAGCGACAGAGCGAGTGAGAGAGCGAGACAGAGAGTGAGTGAGTGAGAGAGAGACAGAGCGAGACAGAGAGTGAGCGAGCGAGTGAGACAGAGAGTGAGCGAGCGAGTGAGACAGAGAGTGAGCGAGCGAGCGAGTGAGACAGAGAGTGAGTGAGTGAGAGAGCGAGACAGAGAGTGAGTGAGTGAGAGAGAGACAGAGCGAGACAGAGAGTGAGCGAGCGAGTGAGACAGAGAGTGAGCGAGCGAGTGAGACAGAGAGTGAGCGAGCGAGCGAGTGAGACAGAGAGTGAGTGAGTGAGAGAGCGAGCGAGAGAGAGCGAGAGAGATCGAGTGAGACAGAGAGTGAGTGAGAGAGTAAGCGAGAGAGTGAGTGAGTGAGTGAGACAGAGAGTGAGCGAGCGAGCGAGTGAGACAGAGAGTGAGTGAGTGAGTGAGCGAGAGAGAGAGTGAGCGAGCGAGCGAGTGAGACAGAGAGTGAGCGAGCGAGTGAGCGAGAGAGAGAGTGAGCGAGCGAGTGAGACAGAGAGTGAGCGAGCGAGCGAGACAGAGAGTGAGCGAGCGAGTGAGTGAGACAGAGAGTGAGCGAGCGAGTGAGACAGAGAGTGAGCGAGCGAGCGAGACAGAGAGTGAGCGAGCGAGTGAGACAGTGAGTGAGTGAGAGAGTAAGCGAGAGAGTGAGTGAGTGAGTGAGACAGAGAGTGAGTGAGTGAGAGAGAGACAGAGCGAGACAGAGAGTGAGCGAGCGAGTGAGCGAGACAGAGAGTGAGCGAGAGAGTGAGTGAGTGAGTGAGACAGAGAGTGAGTGAGTGAGAGAGAGACAGAGCGAGACAGAGAGTGAGCGAGCGAGTGAGCGAGACAGAGAGTGAGCGAGTGAGACAGAGAGTGAGCGAGTGAGACAGAGAGTGAGCGAGCGAGCGAGACAGAGAGTGAGTGAGTGAGTGAGCGAGAGAGAGAGTGAGCGAGTGAGCGAGAGAGAGAGTGAGCGAGCGAGTGAGCGAGACAGAGAGTGAGCGAGTGAGACAGAGAGTGAGCGAGCGAGTGAGACAGAGAGTGAGCGAGCGAGCGAGACAGAGAGTGAGCGAGTGAGACAGAGAGTGAGCGAGCGAGTGAGACAGAGAGTGAGCGAGCGAGCGAGACAGAGAGTGAGCGAGTGAGACAGAGAGTGAGCGAGCGAGTGAGACAGAGAGTGAGCGAGCGAGCGAGACAGAGAGTGAGCGAGCGAGTGAGACAGAGAGTGAGCGAGTGAGACAGAGAGTGAGCGAGCGAGACAGAGAGTGAGCGAGTGAGACAGAGAGTGAGCGAGCGAGCGAGACAGAGAGTGAGTGAGTGAGTGAGCGAGAGAGAGAGTGAGCGAGTGAGCGAGAGAGAGAGTGAGCGAGCGAGTGAGCGAGACAGAGAGTGAGCGAGTGAGACAGAGAGTGAGCGAGCGAGTGAGACAGAGAGTGAGCGAGCGAGCGAGACAGAGAGTGAGCGAGTGAGACAGAGAGTGAGCGAGCGAGTGAGACAGAGAGTGAGCGAGCGAGCGAGACAGAGAGTGAGCGAGTGAGACAGAGAGTGAGCGAGCGAGTGAGACAGAGAGTGAGCGAGTGAGACAGAGAGTGAGCGAGCGAGCGAGACAGAGAGTGAGCGAGTGAGACAGAGAGTGAGCGAGCGAGTGAGACAGAGAGTGAGCGAGCGAGTGAGACAGAGAGTGAGCGAGCGAGTGAGACAGTGAGTGAGTGAGAGAGTAAGCGAGAGAGTGAGTGAGTGAGACAGAGAGTGAGTGAGTGAGAGAGAGACAGAGCGAGACAGAGAGTGAGCGAGCGAGTGAGACAGAGAGTGAGTGAGTGAGCGAGAGAGAGAGTGAGCGAGCGAGCGAGTGAGACAGAGAGTGAGCGAGTGAGACAGAGAGTGAGTGAGTGAGTGAGCGAGAGAGAGAGTGAGTGAGTGAGCGAGAGAGAGAGTGAGCGAGCGAGTGAGCGAGACAGAGAGTGAGTGAGTGAGAGAGAGACAGAGCGAGACAGAGAGTGAGCGAGCGAGTGAGCGAGACAGAGAGTGAGTGAGTGAGAGAGAGACAGAGCGAGACAGAGAGTGAGCGAGCGAGTGAGCGAGACAGAGAGTGAGCGAGTGAGACAGAGAGTGAGTGAGTGAGAGAGAGACAGAGCGAGACAGAGAGTGAGCGAGCGAGTGAGCGAGACAGAGAGTGAGCGAGTGAGACAGAGAGTGAGCGAGCGAGTGAGACAGAGAGTGAGCGAGCGAGCGAGACAGAGAGTGAGCGAGCGAGTGAGACAGTGAGTGAGTGAGAGAGTAAGCGAGAGAGTGAGTGAGTGAGACAGAGAGTGAGTGAGTGAGAGAGAGACAGAGCGAGACAGAGAGTGAGCGAGCGAGTGAGACAGAGAGTGAGTGAGTGAGCGAGAGAGAGAGTGAGCGAGCGAGCGAGTGAGACAGAGAGTGAGCGAGTGAGACAGAGAGTGAGTGAGTGAGTGAGCGAGAGAGAGAGTGAGTGAGTGAGCGAGAGAGAGAGTGAGCGAGCGAGTGAGCGAGACAGAGAGTGAGTGAGTGAGAGAGAGACAGAGCGAGACAGAGAGTGAGCGAGCGAGTGAGCGAGACAGAGAGTGAGTGAGTGAGAGAGAGACAGAGCGAGACAGAGAGTGAGCGAGCGAGTGAGCGAGACAGAGAGTGAGCGAGTGAGACAGAGAGTGAGTGAGTGAGAGAGAGACAGAGCGAGACAGAGAGTGAGCGAGCGAGTGAGCGAGACAGAGAGTGAGCGAGTGAGACAGAGAGTGAGCGAGCGAGTGAGACAGAGAGTGAGCGAGCGAGCGAGACAGAGAGTGAGCGAGCGAGTGAGACAGTGAGTGAGTGAGAGAGTAAGCGAGAGAGTGAGTGAGTGAGACAGAGAGTGAGTGAGTGAGAGAGAGACAGAGCGAGACAGAGAGTGAGCGAGCGAGTGAGCGAGACAGAGAGTGAGCGAGTGAGACAGAGAGTGAGCGAGCGAGTGAGACAGAGAGTGAGCGAGCGAGTGAGACAGTGAGTGAGTGAGAGAGTAAGCGAGAGAGTGAGTGAGTGAGACAGAGAGTGAGTGAGTGAGAGAGAGACAGAGCGAGACAGAGAGTGAGCGAGCGAGTGAGACAGAGAGTGAGCAAGCGAGTGAGCGAGAGAGAGAGCGAGCGAGCGACAGAGCGAGCGTTCACGGCCGTGCCAAACGCGCCGGGCACCGAGATGTTTGCGATTCAAGCGCATGCCCTGCCTGCAATGCTTCCACTCCCCAGCACCCCCCCCCCCTCCAGCCCCCCCTCCGCCCACCATCCAATCTCCTCCACGTAATCCCCGCCACAGCGGAGCTGCGGACAAACGGAGAACGTCCGTCCGGTGCGACAGGGGGATTTGTGCGAGGCCTCGTGCGTGTCCGACATTCAGACGTTTAAAGCGCTAAGCCACGATCCTACACCGCCCCCCCCCCTCCCCCGGTACATCCCTTCAAACTCGTACAAGTTGCCCGCGTGTCAGCGCCCCAGGTTGTTTGTTGTTGTTGTTGTCGGTTTGCTCCTACTGCTGCTTTATACAGGGCGCTTCAAAAAAATGTTAACACTTCATTCTCTCCGCCCCTGCCCCCCTCTCTATATTTAAGGCACCGTCACAGAAATGACCTCTCTCTCTTTGTGCCGATACGTGTTCTCTCTCTCTCTGTGTGTCCTTGTGATGTCTGTCCGCTTGTGTGTCTGTCTATAGTTTTCTAGTTAGATTTTTGTTGCTATTTCTTTTATGCCTGATGATGATGGCTTGTGTTGCAATCGAAACGTCGTAATATGCTACGTGGGGGGGGGCGGGGCATGGCGTTGGCTCCGCCCACATCTCTCACCCTCCGGCTGTCATGCGCGTGGCGGACCAGCAGCGCCAGCGGTCGCAGGCCGAACCGTAGCAGCAGGCGGCGGCGGCGGTGGCCGTCAGCGGCCTCCTCCAAGCGGCCGCGGCGCTCCGTCCGGCGGGCCTGCTCCTCCGCCCTCTGCGGGAGGATCGGAATCGGGACGTCGATTTAAATTTTACCAGATGACGCCATGTGAGACTGGGCTCTAAGGAAAGCTGTCTCGGGTGTGGACCAATCAACTTCAAGGACAGTGCATGCATTATCAGAGTTGTGTTTTTTGTTTGCATTATGACTGCAGGTATTGTGGTCAATGCAAACATGACTCCTCGTAAAAAAGGTGTCAGTTTTGTTGCCAGATAGAAGGGTTAAAAAACCAATTATCATATTTTGCTACTGGCAAATGAGGTTTCAATGGTGTAAATGCTTCAACCCCGAGCTCTCATACTCTGATGGTGCGTTGTCTTTGAGTTGTGCGCCTTTTGGCGTCATCTGGTCCAACCCATGTGAGACTAGGCTCTAAGAAAAGCTGTCTCGGGTGTGGACCAATCAACTTCAAGGACAGTGCATACATTATCAGAGTTGTGTTTTTTGTTTGCATTATGACTGCAGGTATTGTGGTCTATGCAAACATGACTCCTCGTAAAAAAGGTGTCAGTTTTGTTGCCAGATAAAAGGGTTAAAAAAACAATTATCATATTTTTTCTTCTGGCAAATGAGGTACCAATGGTGATGAGCCAAATAAAAAAATAAAATAAAATAAAAGTTTATCTGACACGCAATGTTCATTATGAATTAAATATCACTTTGACGATCACGTACTGTGTGTGAGCCAGTGGAAACTCGACGAAGGGATCTCGGATGTAGCTCTGTTATATCCGCTTTCCGTGGGCCGATCTTAACAGGAAGTGCTGCCCTCTACTGAGTGTCGACCAGAGGTCACTCAAGGAAGCGAACTCAGATGTAGCTCTGTCATATCCGCTTCTGTGGGTTGATCTCTAACAGGAAGTGCTGCTCTCTACTGAGTGTAGACCAGAGGTCACTTAAGGAAGAGAACTCAGATGTAGCTCTGTTATATTCGCTTCTGTGGGCCGATCTCCAACAGGAAGTGCTGCCCTCTACTGTGTGTCAGAGGTAGCTCTGCCACATCCACTTCCGCGGGTTTCCGTTCTCCGACACGAAGGGTCCCGCCGTTCCGCCAGATTCTTGGTCCCATGACGCGATGCGATAGCGCCATCCGCATGACACTGCCTAAATTTATTTACGTAATATAAACGTGTGTATATTTTAAAGGGCAATTGTTCGCAAGCGTCTGCGAGCTTAGATAAGCCGCCGGGCTTGTGGGGGATGACCTCACCAGCTTCTGCAATCGCCTCTCCTCCTTCCGTCTCTCCGCCTCTGCCCGTCTCTCCGACTCCTCACTCCGCTGTTTCTCCTCTTCCAGCGCCCGCATTTGCATCTGCGCCGGAGGAACACAAAGACAAAGATCCCCCGGATGGCCTCGGCATGCTGTTGGGGGCAAGTGCCGTTGGTTGGTGAGCAGCACCTACGAAGGCCGGCACGGAGGCGACTTTGTCTCCCCGCTGGCGATGATTTACTACACACCGTGCCGGGTAGTCGTTCGAGGCCGAGTCGACCTAGGGGAGGCCCGGGACCGGTTCCAGATAATCGTCACCGGGTGTTGGGGGGGGGTGCGTGCGTGAGCGGGAATCGAACTCGGGTCGCCGCGAACACACAGACAGACAAAGATCCCCCGAGTAGCCTTAACAGACTATATTCTAAGGTTTTTGGGTAAAGTCACGTAGGTAAAACATTTTAATTAATAAAAGTAAAATGAAATAAAAAATAAAAATCACGACGTTTCGGAGGCAACACAAGCTTCCGTCTTCAGGTGGAATGTTTTTCCCTACGTGACTTTACCGAAAAACCTACGAATATGAATCCTTAACAGACTGTTGGGGCAAGTGCTGTTAGCAAGCAGCACCTAACCCTAACTAAATTTGAGAGAGAGACAAAACACAGACACGGAGACACACAGACAGACACACACGCAGAGAGAGACACACACAGAGACACACAGAGAGAGACACACAACATAGACACACAGACAGACACACACGCAGAGAGAGACACAGAGAGAGACACACAGAGAGAGACACACAACATAGACACACAGACAGACACACACGCAGAGAGAGACACAGAGAGAGACACACAGAGAGAGACACACAACATAGACACACAGACAGACACACAAGCAGAGAGAGACACACACAGAGACACACAGAGAGAGACACACAACATAGACACACAGACAGACACACAAGCAGAGAGAGACAGAGAGAGACACACAGAGAGAGACACACAACATAGACACACAGACAGACACACAAGCAGAGAGAGAGACACAGAGAGAGACACAGAAACACACAACATAGACACACACAAACACAGAGACAGACACACACAGAGAGACACACAGAGAGAGAGAGACAAACACACAGATAGAGACACACAGAGACACAGAGAGAGAGAGACAAACACACAGATAGAGACACACACAGAGTGACACACACAACATAGACACACACAAGCAGATAGAGACAAACACAGAGACAGACACGCACAGAGACACACAGAGAGAGAGAGACAAACACACAAATAGAGACACACAGAGTGACACACACAACATAGACACACACAAGCAGATAGAGACAAACACAGAGACATTTTTTTATTTTTATTATTTTATTATGTTTTATTCGTATTAGTTTATTATTTTTATTTTTATTATTTTTACTTTTATTCTTTTATCACTTCCATTCTACGTGACGACTTTACCGAAAGAACCAAGAAGATGAAATGCAGCCTTGCCGCCCGCGATAAGACGGGAAGTCAGCGCACAAACCCTCCCACCTCCCCCCCCCTGCCCCCCCCCTCGGCCGATTTGTCTCCGAACTCCGTTGCCAATTGGCCACTGGGGAGGGGAGGGGGTCGAGTTTAGAATGCAAAGAACGTGGCCGCAGCTGCGGCCGTGATAAGACGCGCTGCCCATCGTTGAAAATTGTACATCTTGCGTGCATGATACAAATGGTGTGCCTTTACCCCCAAGACGTGCCCTCGTTGCTAATCGTGGTTTATGTGTTTTTCTCTTCCCCCCCTCCCCCCGCCCGCCTCGCTCTCTCTCTCTCCTCCCTTCTCTCCGAAGACGTAAAATGCCCCCGCGTTTGAGAGCGTTTCGCGCGGCGCAGCGCCGCGCTCGTTTCGTCCGTTGTTCATCCGCGTTTATTTATTAGGCCGCTGCGGTGGCTGTAAGATGTTGACTACCTCGCCCGGTACGCGGGAGGTCGTGGGTTCGATCCCAACCCTAACGCCACGGTGAGATTGGAGATGTTAACTACCTCGCCTGGTGTACAGGAGGTCGTGGGTTCGATCCTGACCCTGACGCCTGCTTATTATTTGGTTCTTTCGGTTAAGTCACGTCTAAAGATAAAATAATAAATTAAATTAAATAATAGAATACGACGTTTCGATTGCAACACAAGCAATCATCATCAGGTATAATGAAATAGCGACATAATATCTAACCAGAAAACTATAGACAGACATATTAGCAGACAGATGATGATGGTGATGATGGTGATGGTAATGATGATGGTGGTGATGATGATGATGGTGATGATGACAGTGGTGATGGTGATGTAATATGTCTGTCTATAGTTTTCTGGTTAGATATTATGTCGCTATTTCATTATACCTGATGATGATTGCTTGTGTTGCAATCGAAACGTCGTATTCTATTATTTAATTTAATTTATTATTTTATCTTTAGACGTGACTTAACCGAAAGAACCAAATAATAATTCCTGCAGTCACGAAAGTTCTAAAATTAAGCCTGACGCCTGCTCTACATTTGAAGTTTGCGTGTCTCTCTATCTCATCATCATCACGGTGGCTGGGAGATGTTGACAACCTCGCCTGGTACGCAGGAGGTCGTGGGTTCGATCCCAACCCTGACACCGTCACTATGGTCGTTGTCCGTCCCGCTTAGCGCGTGTGCGTAGTGCAGGTTGCGCTTTTTACCGCACCGCGCGGAGGTGCCGGGGAAGGGATAATGGTGGTGATGATGAGATGTTGATGGTGATGATAGTGGTTATGGTGATGGTGGTGATGTAGATGATGATGGTGGTGATGATGATGATGATGATGGTAGCGGTGATGGTGGTGATGTAGATGATGATAATGATAGTGAGGGTGGTGGTGATGATGATAGTGGTGGTGGTAGTGGTGATGGTGGTGATGGTGATGATGATGATAGTGGTGTTGGTAGTGGTTGATAGTGGTGATGTAGATGATGATGTTGGTGGTGATGTAGATGATGATGGTGGTGGTGAATGTGGTGGTGATGATGATGATGATAGTGGTGGTGGTAGCGGTGATGGTGGTGATGTAGATGATGATGATAGTGAGGGTGGTGGTGATGATGATAGTGGTGGTGGTAGTGGTGATGGTGGTGATGGAGATGATGATGATAGTGAGGGTGGTGGTAATGATGATGGTGGTGATGATGATGATAGTGGTGATGTAGATGATGATGGTAGTGGTGATGGTGATGATGGTGATGGTAATGATGATGGTGGTGATGATGATGATGGTGATGATGACAGTGGTGATGGTGATGTAGATGATGATGATAGTGGTGATGTAGATGATGATGGTGATGGTGGTGATGATGATAGTGGTCGTGGTGATGGTGATGATGATGATGGTGGTGGTAGCAGTGATGATGATGATGATGTAGATGAGGATGATGATGGTGATGTAGGTGATGATGGTGGTGATGTAGATGATGATGATGGTGGTGAAGATGGTGGTGAAGATGGTGGTGATGTAGATGATGATGATAGTGAGGGCGGTGATGATGATCATGATGGTGGTGATGTAGATGATGATGATGATAGTGGTGGTGATGATGATGATGATGATAGTGGTGATGTAGATGATGATGATGATAGTGGTGTTGGTAGTGATGATGATGATGATGATTGTGGTGATGTAGATGATGATGATGATAGTGGTGATGGTAGTGATGATGATGATAGTGGTGATGTAGATGATGACGATGACGGCGCAGATGACGCGAGCGAACACGACGAGGACTACGTCGCCTTTCTCCTCGCCGCCCGTCGCTCCGCCGCGTTGCCACGAACGCGGCCGCCCCCGTACGGTGGCGAGCGAAACACGCAACGCACGTCACGACAACACGTGCTTGCGCAATACAATCTCGTTGTTCGCTGCGATCGCTAAATCCCGCGGGGGAATGTCCCGTCAGCTCGCCCCCGATGCCGCCAACTCATTCTCATTCCGCGACCAACGCAAGGCGCTCCCCCATCAGCGCACACCGGCACGGCCGTCACCGCCGCCGATTCAGAAGTGGGGGCGAATTTGAGGACAACACGGAGGTCATGAGCAGAAGGGAGGGAGGGAGGGGAGGGGGGGAGGGGGGGAGGGAGGGAGGGGAGGGAGGGAGGGGGGAGGGGGGAGGGAGGGGGGAGGGGGGAGGGAGGGAGTGGAGGGAGGGGGGGGGTCGGAGGGGGCAGAAGGGGGAGGGAGGAAGGGAGGGAGGGGGGAGGGAGGGGGGAGGGAGGGGGGAGGGGGGGAGGGGAGGGGGGAGGGAGGGGAGGGGGGGAGGGGAGGGGGGGAGGGTCAGAGGGGGCAGAAGGGGGAGGGGGGAAGGGAACAGAGGGAAGGAGGAAGGGAGGGGAGGGAGGGGGAGCCGATGGCTGGGATCGAGTTCGAGATGTCATCGATGGCCGATGCCGGTGATGCCACCACCGCAAACACCACCACCACCACCACCATCACCGGCACAACCACCACCACCACCACCGTCGCCACCACCACAACCACCACCACCGTAACTACCACAACACACCACCACTACCGTCACCACCACAACCACCACCACCGCCGCCACCACTACCGTCAAAACCACAACCACCACCGCCACCACAAGCACCAACAACAACAACAACCGCCATTCGCCACTAAGTGGCGGTGACGTCACCACGACGCCTGTGCCAGGCCAAGTGCACCTTGAGGCCACGTGAAGTGTCGAACGCCCGCTGGCAGGAGGTCACGGGGCAGACCCAGCAGGTGCCACGGGTCGACCGACTGAGATGACCGAGATAACCATCTACCGCGCCACAACCACCACCACAACCACCACCACAACCACCACCACAACCACCACCACAACCCCATCGCCATGGGGCAAGCGCCGTTAGCGAGCACCATTTCCTACGAAGCAGAGGTCGCAAACGGGTTTTGATTCCTTACCCGTACCCGGCCGATGGACGGGTAGGGTACGGGTATCGGGTACCCGATTGCGACCTCTGGGATGAAGCCACGTTGCAGGCGCGGGTGGGTTGATTCTAGGAACTTGAATTGTGAGAAGAGACAAGACGTTGGGAAATGAGTGACAATCACGGTGACTCACCAGTGACTCACGGCCTACCCGTACCCGTACCCGGCCGCACCAGGGTCGCAAACGGGTACGCGTACCCGGCCGGGTACGGGTATCGGGTATCGGGTAGGGTACGGGTATCGTGTAGGGTACGGGTATCGTGTAGGGTACGGGTATCGTGTAGGGTACGGGTATCGGGTAGGGTACGGGTATCGGGTAGGGTACGGGTATCGGGTAGGGTACGGGTATCGGGTAGGGTACGGGTATCGTGTAGGGTACGGGTATCGGGTAGGGTACGGGTATCGGGTAGGGTACGGGTATCGGGTAGGGTACGGGTATCGGGTACCCGGTTGCGACTTCTGCTACGAAGGCCGTCACACAGCGCGAGGGGGTGGGTGGCCAGCGCCTCGCATCAACACACACACACACAGCGATACGCACAGGTAAAACAGACAAAGATCAACCCCCCCCCCCCACCCCGTGTAGCCTTCGCAAACTGCTGGGGCAAGTGCCGTTAGCGAGCAGCAGCAGCGCCTACGAATCCGTCACGGAGCCCGTGCGGCTGGAGTTCCCAATGCGACGAGCGAGCGAGCTAGTGGGTGAGTGAGCGAGCGAGCGGGTGAGTGAGCCGGTGAGTGAGCGAGCGAGCGGGTGAGTGAGCGGGTGAGTGAGCGAGCGAGCGGGTGAGTGAGCGGGTGAGTGAGCGAGCGAGCGGGTGAGTGAGCGGGTGAGTGAGCGAGCGAGCGGGTGAGTGAGCGAGCGGGTGAGCGAGTGGGCGAGCGAGCGGGTGAGCGAGCTAGTGGGTGAGTGAGCGAGCGAGCGGGTGAGCGAGCGAGCGAGCGGGGTGAGCGAGTGGGCGAGCTAGTGAGCGAGCGAGCGGGTGAGTGAGCGAGCGAGCGGGTGAGCGAGCGAGCGGGTGGGTGAGTGAGCGAGCTAGTGGGTGAGCGAGCGAGCGAGCGGGTGGGCGAGCGAGCGGGTGAGCGAGTGGGCGAGCGAGCGGGTGAGCGAGCTAGTGGGTGAGTGAGCGAGCGAGCGGTGTGAGCGAGCGAGCGGTGTGAGCGAGTGGGCGAGCTAGTGAGCGAGCGAGCGGGTGAGTGAGCGAGCGAGCGGGTGAGCGAGCGAGCGGGTGAGTGAGCGAGCGAGCGGGTGGGTGAGCGAGCGAGCGGGTGAGCGAGTGGGCGAGCTAGTGAGCGAGCGAGCGGGTGAGCGAGCGAGCGGGTGAGCGAGCGAGCGGGGTGAGCGAGTGGGCGAGCGGGTGAGTGAGCGAGCGAGCGGGTGAGCGAGCGGGCGAGCGAGCGGGTGAGCGAGTGGGCGAGCTAGTGAGCGAGCGAGCGGGTGAGCGAGCGAGCGGGGTGAGCGAGCGGGTGAGCGAGCGAGCGAGCGGGTGAGCGAGCGAGCGGGGTGAGCGAGTGGGCGAGCGGGTGAGTGAGCGAGTGAGCGGGTGAGCGAGCGGGCGAGCGAGCGGGGTGAGCGAGTGGGCGAGCTAGTGAGCGAGCGAGCGGGGTGAGCGAGCGAGCGGGTGAGCGAGCGGGCGAGCGAGCGGGGCGAGCGAGCGAGCGGGCGGGCGAGCGGGCGAGCGAGCGGGCGGGCGAGCGGGTGAGCGAGCGAGCGGGTGAGCGAGCGAGCGGGTGAGCGGGTGAGCGAGCGAGCGGGGTGAGCGAGGATGTGTTCACGGCCGCGGGTGAGCGTGTTGCGGTACCAGGCGCTCGTCCTCCCGCCGCTTCCTCCTCTCCTCCAGCTCCTTCTTGCGACTTGCACGCGACGCGGCGCGCTCCTCCATGGCTGCCGACGGGACACGCGACGGGACACGCAACGGGACAGGCGACGGGACAGGCGACGGGACACCCAATAAGACACTCAACGAGACACGCAACGGGACAGGCGACGGGACACCCAATAAGACACTCAACGGGACACCCAATGAGACACGCGACGGGACACCCAATAAGACACTCAACGGGACACTCAAAGGGACACGCAATGGGACAGGCGACGGGACACCCAATAAGACACCCAACGGGACACGCAACGGGACAGGCGACGGGACACCCAATAAGACACCCAACGGGACACGCAACGGGACAGGCGACGGGACACCCAATAAGACACTCAACGGGACACCCAATGAGACACGCGACGGGACACCCAATAAGACACTCAACGGGACACGCAACGGGACAGGCGACGGGACACCCAATAAGACACTCAACGGGACACTCAACGAGACACGCAACGGGACAGGCGACGGGACACCCAATAAGACACTCAACGGGACACGCGACGGGACAGGCGACGGGACACCCAATAAGACACCCAATGGGACAGGCAACGGGACAGGCGACGGGACACCCAATAAGACACTCAATGGGACACGCAACGGGACAGGCGACGGGACACCCAATAAGACACTCAACGGGACACCCAATGAGACACGCGACGGGACACCCAATAAGACACTCAACAGGACAGGCGACGGGACACCCAATAAGACACTCAACGAGACACGCGACGGGACAGGCGACGGGACACCCAATAAGACACTCAACGAGACACGCGACGGGACAGGCGACGGGACACCCAATAAGACACTCAACGGGACACCCAATGAGACACGCAACGGACACCCAATAAGACACTCAACGGGACACTCAAAGGGACACGCAATGGGACAGGCGACGGGACACCCAATAAGACACCCAACGGGACACGCAACGGGACAGGCGACGGGACACCCAATAAGACACCCAACGGGACAGGCAACGGGACAGGCGACGGGACACCCAATAAGACACTCAATGGGACACGCAACGGGACAGGCGACGGGACACCCAATAAGACACCCAACGGGACACGCAACGGGACAGGCGACGGGACACCCAATAAGACACCCAACGGGACAGGCAACGGGACAGGCGACGGGACACCCAATAAGACACTCAATGGGACACGCAACGGGACAGGCGACGGGACACCCAATAAGACACCCAACGGGACACGCAACGGGACAGGCGACGGGACACCCAATAAGACACCCAACGGGACACGCAACGGGACAGGCGACAGGACACCCAATAAGACACTCAACGGGACAGGCAACGGGACAGGCGACGGGACACCCAATAAGACACTCAACGGGACACCCAATGAGACACGCGACGGGACACCCAATAAGACACTCAACGGGACAGGCGACGGGACACCCAATAAGACACTCAACGAGACACGCGACGGGACAGGCGACGGGACACCCAATAAGACACTCAACGAGACACGCGACGGGACAGGCGACGGGACACCCAATAAGACACTCAACGGGACACCCAATGAGACACGCAACGGGACACCCAATAAGACACTCAACGGGACACTCAAAGGGACACGCAATGGGACAGGCGACGGGACACCCAATAAGACACCCAACGGGACACGCAACGGGACAGGCGACGGGACACCCAATAAGACACCCAACGGGACACGCAACGGGACAGGCGACGGGACACCCAATAAGACACTCAACGGGACACCCAATGAGACACGCGACGGGACACCCAATAAGACACTCAACGGGACACGCAACGGGACAGGCGACGGGACACCCAATAAGACACTCAACGGGACACTCAACGAGACACGCAACGGGACAGGCAACGGGACACCCAATAAGACACTCAACGGGACACGCGACGGGACACGCGACGGGACACCCAATAAGACACTCAACGGGACACGCAACGGGACACCCAGCGGGACACGCAAATAAAGGGACACGCGTAAACGCAACGGGACACGGAGACACAGCGTCCGTGGGTGTGCGCTAATATCAATACTCTGATGATGATGATGATCGTTGTCGTGAGACATCGCAGTGCGAGGGGGTGCGGGGCTGTCCGCTGTGGTGGCCGCGCTATTCATTAGCGGACGGGGCCCCGACTTACTCCCCGGTGATCTACGTCCATCGGAACAGAACATTTCTCATCTTCACATCCCGTAATGTTAGGCCGTGACCTTACGACCTGACCCCTCTCCCCCCTCCTCCCTCCCGCCGCAAACTAACGTCAATGCCGTCCCCCCCCACCTCCCCACCAGCCCCCCACGCCCACCGGGCCCCGGCTCACGCCACCCACAATCCTTCACCTTGAACCACCCGGTGGGCTGCGGACGGAGGGTGCCACTTGGCAGGCAGCTCTTCGGATTCGACGGCCCTCCTGCCGGAGATCGCACGGCACAGCAGAGACAAAGATTGTCACCCCCCCCCCACCCCACCCACCCCACCCCCCACCCCCCACTCACCCCCCCCCCACCCCCCCGGACCGCCCGCGTGGCCTTCAACAGACCGCGGGTTGCAAGCGCTGTTAGCGAGCGGCACACCAAGGCGTGGGTGGCCACCAGAGGTCGCAAACGGGTTTTGATTCCTTACCCGTACCCGGCCGCACCAGGGTCGCAAATGGGTTTTGATTCCTTACCCGTACCCGGCCGCACCAGGGTCGCAAACGGGTACCCGTACCTGTACCCGGCCGGGTACGGGTTGCCGTTCCCTACCCGTACCCTACCCGAAATGAGTGACAAACGGTTACTCATCAGTGACTCACGGCCTACCCGTACCCGTACCCGGCCGCACCAGGGTCGCAAACGGGTACCCGTACCCGGCCGTACCCGTACCCTACCCGTACCCGGCCGATGGACGGGTAGGGTACGGGTATAGGGTACCCGATTGCGACCTCTGGGATGAAGCCACGTTGCAGGCACGGGTGGGTTGATTCTAGGAACTTGAATTGTGAGAAGAGACAAGACGTTGGGAAATGAGTGACAAACGGCGACTCACCAGTGACTCACAGCCTACCTGTACCCGGCCGCACCAGGGTCGCAAACGGGTACTCGTACCCGGCAGGGTACAGGTAGCCGGGTATCGGGTAGGGTACGGGTATCGGGTACCCGGTTGCGACCTCTGGTGGCCACCACGACCCACTCTTTCACCCACCCACTCTCTGACCCACCCACCCTCTCACTCACCCACCCACCCACCCTCTCACCCACCCACTCACCCACCCCTCTCACCCACCCACTCTCTCACCCACCCATCCACCCACCCAATCTCTCACCCACCCAACCACACACTAACTCAACCACTCTCTCAC
The DNA here is from genome assembly GCF_964198595.1 of Lampetra fluviatilis. NCBI lineage: Eukaryota > Metazoa > Chordata > Hyperoartia > Petromyzontiformes > Petromyzontidae > Lampetra > Lampetra fluviatilis. The sequence goes on from NC_136339.1 coordinate 3,383,193, forward strand.
CCACCCACCCACCCACTCTCTCACCCACCCATCCACCCACACACTCACCCACCCACCCACACTCTCACTCTCTCACCCATCCACCCCTCTCACCCACCCACTCTCTCACCCACCCATCCACCCACACACTCACTCACCCACTCTCTCACCCACCCACCCACCCTCTCACCCACCCACTCTCTCACCCATCCACCCACACACTCACTCACCAACTCTCTTACCCACCCATCCACCCACACACTCACTCACTCACCCACCCATCCACCCACACACTCACTCACCCACACACTCACTCACCCACCCACCCATCCACCCACACACTCACTCACCCACCCATCCACCCACCCACACACTCACTCACCCACCCACCCACCCATCCACCCACACACTCACTCACCCACACACTCACTCACCCACTCTCTCACCCACCCATCCACCCACACACCCTCTCACCCACCCATCCACCCACCCATCCACCCACACACTCACTCACCCACCCACCCATCCACCCACACACTCACTCACCCACACACTCACTCACCAACTCTCTTGCCCACCCACTTTGACCTGTGCTCTGCAACTGTGGAAAAAAAAAGGAAGGAACGAAATCCGAGTCTTATTTTTCGATTGCCTTGCAAAAGTTTAGGAATTGGTGTACTTATGCAATTTTAACTTATAAACTTCATAAATTTTTCAAACATTCATTTTGAATGATTTGCATTCTTTCGCGCCGTGCGAAGCCAACTTTACCCATCGCTAATCGGCACAGCGATCGTGTTTTTGCACCGTTCGCTTGTTGTTGCTGGAACTTTCTCACCCCGTGGCTCCCGACCGGCGATTGGTGAGACAAAGAGCTTCGTGGCCTGTCGGATTTCTCCAGGAAAAAATACAGAGCTTCTGATTCTCATTCCGAAAGAGTTTTTGTTGTTGTTGTTGTTTTATCGCCGGTTACTAGGGAAGACTCAGATGCGGTGCGGAGGGCGAAGGGGGGGGGGGTGCTTTCTGTGAAACTACCGCACAACCTGCCCAATAGAAACCTCCAGTGTAAATATTGATTCCGATTCTGTTCGGGGAGCTCGCTCTCGAGATCACACCGGCACGGCGGTGGCGCCCGTTCAGCCGTGGGATGGATATGAGATGTTGACTACCTCGCCTGGTAGACAGGAGGTCGTGGGTTCGATCCCAACCCTGATGCCTCGATATTTGTAGTTTGCGTGTCTCTCTTTCTCTCATCATCATCACGGTGGCTAGGAGATGTTGACTACCTCGCTTGGTGTGCAGGAGGTCGTGGGCTAGATCACGACCCTGACGATGCCTGCTGCTGTATATTTGGAGTCTGCGTGTCTCTCTCTCTCTCCCCGTGGTCGCGTGGATTTTTCTCCGGGTCCTCCGCTCCTCTTCCTCTCCCACATTTAGAATCTCCGTGCGTTGACAACATTTGGCTGCTGCTGTGCATTTCCCACTGATGATGATGTGTCACTTTGCTGAGCTCAGTGGGGGCCTTACCCTGGTAACAACTTGAATCGTTCTTTTTTTTCTTCTTCTTGGTTCTTTCGGTAAAGTCACGTAGAATGGAAATAAAAAAAATAACCGTAATAAAATAATTCGTTTTTTATGTTTGATGATAGTTTATTATTTTAATATTTTTCCATGAAATAAAAATAATAAAATATTTATTTTCGTATGCTTTGTTTAATTGTATTATTTTATTATTTTATTATTTCCATTCTACGTGATGACTTTACCGAAAGAACCAAGAAGATGAATCCTGCAGTCACGAAAGAAGCTTTAAATCGTTCTTTTTTTGTTTTAAAAAACACACAAAAAAACCCTCCGGCCCGGGGTTCGACAAAAACCGACGCGGTGTTTCTCAAACCCGACCTGCTGCCCTTGGACGAAAGTGGACATCGCTGCTGCTGCTGCTGCTGCCGCTGATGCTGATGCTCCTGCTGCTGCTGCCGCTCCTGCTGCTGCTGCTGCTGCCCCTGCTGCTGCTGCTGCTCCTGCTGCTGCTGCTGCTGCTGTTGCTGCTGCTGCTGCTGCTGCTGCTCCTGCTGCTGCTGCTGATGCTGCTGCTGCTCCTGCTGCTGCTGCTGCTGCCGCTGCTGATAATGTTGATGCTGATTCTGCTGCTGATGCTCCTGCTGCTGCTGTTGCCGCCGCGCGACCTCTCCGTCCCCTTCTCCGTCGAGCGGCACAACTCCGGGGGGCGTCCGCCTCGTGACCCCCGGGGGTCGGTCGGCCGCTCGACCTCCGGCCGCTCGACCTCCGACCCGACCGGCGTCGTCCCTCATCGACGGGGGCCCCCCCCTTACGGAGAGGTCCCCCGTCGTCGCTGGCGGGGAGACGCGGCGGGCTCGCGCCGATTGATGGGCGACGTCGGGAGCGCGCGGCGAGGGCTCGATTGATGCGCCACTTTCGTTGACGGATCGGAGCGGCGGAGGGGAGGAGGAGGTGGAAGCAAACGCTCCGTCGGCTGATGTTTCCCGGTCGTTCGTCATAATCTATTTGAATTAGGGGACGTGGGGGAGGGAAACGGGACAGATGACGCGCAAAACAAGCGCGGACAAAGCGTCGCGTTTGCATGGCGCAAGGGACTTTATTCTAAAGGTGAAAAGGTTAAAGGTCGAATTCATTGGGATTTTTTTTACTTCACTGTTACTTTCTCGCCACGCGAAAAAACGTGAGCTCCGTAATGCAGGTGTGTGTTTGTGGTGGGTTAGATCGCGTAAAAATGAAAATGTTGTGTCGTCAATTCGTTACTAGTACAGCACTAGTAGTGTAGTGTATAGTGTAGTATATAGTGTCGTGTACAGTAGTGTATAGTGTAGTGTATAGTGTAGTGTATAGTGTAGTGTATAGTGTAGTGTATAGTGTAGTGTAGTGTATAGTAGTGTGTAGTGTATAGTGTAGTGTATAGTGTATTGTATAGTGTAGTATATAGTGTCGTGTACAGTAGTGTATAGTGTAGTGTATAGTGTAGTGTATAGTGTAGTGTATAGTGTAGTGTATAGTGTAGTGTATAGTGTAGTGTGTAGTGTAGTGTATAGTAGTGTGTAGTGTATAGTGTAGTGTATAGTGTAGTGTATAGTGTAGTATATAGTGTCGTGTACAGTAGTGTATAGTGTAGTATATAGTGTAGTGTATAGTGTAGTGTATAGTGTAGTGTATAGTGTAGTGTATAGTGTAGTGTATAGTGTAGTGTATAGTAGTGTGTAGTGTATAGTGTAGTGTATAGTGTAGTGTATAGTGTAGTGTATAGTGTAGTGTGTAGTGTAGTATATAGTGTAGTGTGTAGTGTAGTATATAGTGTAGTATATAGTGTAATATATAGTGTAGTGTATAGTGTAGTGTATAGTGTAGTGTGTAGTGTATAGTGTAGTGTATAGTGTAGTGTATAGTGTAATGTAGTGTATAGTGTAGTGTATAGCGTAATGTAGTGTATAGTGTAGTGCATAGTGTAGTGCATAGTGTAGTATACTGGTACAGCACTAGTAGTGTAGTGTATAGTGTAGTGTATAGTGTAGTATACTAATACTGCACTAGTAGCGTAGTGGATAGTGTAGTGTATAGTGTAGTGTATAGTAGTGTAGTGTATAGTAGTGTATAGTGTAGTGTATAGTGTAGTGCATAGTGTAGTGTATAGTGTAGTATACTAGTACAGCACTAGTAGTGTAGTGTATAGTGTAATGTATAGTATAGTGTATAGTAGTGTAGTGTATAGTAGTGTATAGTATAGTGTATAGTAGCGGAGTGTATAGTGTAGTATACTAGTACAGCACTAGTGTATAGTGTAGTGTATAGTGTAGTTTATAGTAGTGTAGTGTATAGTGTAATGTATAGTATAGTGTATAGTAGTGTAGTGTATAGTAGTGTATAGTGTAGTGTATAGTGTAGTGTATAGTAGTGTAGTGTATAGTATAGTGTATAGTAGTGTAGTGTAAAGTGAAATGTATAGTATAGTGTATAGTAGTGTAGTGTATAGGAGTGTAGTGTATAGTGTAGTGTATAGTGTAGTGTATAGTGTAGTATACTAATACAGCACTAGTGTATAGTGTAGTGTATAGTAGTGTAGTGTATAGTGTAGTGTATAGTAGTGTAGTGTATAGTGTATAGTGTAGTGTATAGTGTAGTATACTAGTACAGCACTAGTAGTGTAGTGTATAGTGTAGCGTATAGTAGTGTAGTGTAGTATACTAGTACAGCACTAGTAGTGTAGTGTATAGTGTAGTGTATAGTGTAGTGTATAGTAGTGTAGTGTATGGTGTACTATACTAGTACAGCACTAGTAGTGTAGTGTATAGTGTAGTGTATAGTGTATAGTGTAGTGTAGTGTATAGTGTAGTATACTAGTACAGCACTAGTAGTGTAGTGTATAGTGTAGTGTATAGTAGTGTAGTGTATAGTGTAGTATACTAGTACAGCACTAGTAGTGTAGTGTATAGTGTATAGTAGTGTAGTGTATAGTGTAGTATACTAGTACAGCACAGTGCACACCGGTTGTGTGTTGGAGATCAAATCCAGTACGAGTAACGAATTGTCACGTTCTGTTCACGTGACTTCAAACCTGACCAAACAGCCAATGTCGGACGGTAGCGGGTTTAACGAAACATTAATATCTCTACGCTATCTAACCCAACGAACAAACAAATGATGGTATTGTTCGCGAACTACGTGCTGAAACTCCACAATGCTCGCGATTGTTTCAAATAAGATTATTGTGCCGGGGCTGTTGGAGGCGGCGTGCGGAGAGATTTGTATTCCGAACAGGCAGCATCAGCAGCAGCAGCAGTAAATCAATCCTAATCAGCATCGTCATTGACGATATGAGCATCAGCAGCAGCATCAGCAGCAGCATCGTCAATATGGTCACCAAAAGCAGCACGAAGCAAGATGATGTTCATCAACATCATGTGGTGGAATTGACACTATCATCATCATCAGCAGCAATGACTCCTTACTATCATCATCAGCAGCAGCAAGACGATCATCATCATCATGAGCAGCAGCAGCAGCAACAACATGATTAACACGATCATCATTGTAATCAATACGAGATTAGAATTATAACCAACACTATCATCATCATCATCATCAGCAGCACCACCAGCCATTACTCCTTGCTATCATCATCAGCACCAACACGATCATCATCATCATCAGCAGCAGCAACATGATTAACACGCTCATCATCATAATCACTCCGAGATTATAATTAAAACCAACACTATCATCATCATCATCATCATCAGCAGCAACACCATCATCATCAGCAGCAGCAGCAACACGATCATTATCATCATCATCAGCACCAACACAATCATCATCATCATTATCATCAGCAACAGCAACATGATTAACACGCTCATCATTATAATCACTCCGAGATTATAATTAAAACCAACACTATCATCATCATCATCATCATCAGCAGCAACACCATCATCATCAGCAGCAGCAACACGATCATTATCATCATCATCAGCACCAACACAATCATCATCATCATGAGCAGCGGTTGCAGCAGCAATAACCGCCACTCATCATCAGCCATCATCACCACGGCTGATGTAGATGCAGACAACCACGTTAGGAGCCAGTGGAGTTGTATGGGAATCTATTTCAAAGACGTTGCATGTATTATCAATGCATGCATTATAAATGCATGTATTATCAATGCATGTATTATCATCGTATTATCAATGCATGCATTATAAATGCATGCATTATCAATGCATGTATTATCATCGTATTATCAATGCATGCATTATAAATGCATGTATTATCAATGCATGTATTATCATCGTATTATCAATGCATGCATTATAAATGCATGTATTATCAATTCATGTATTATCATCGTATTATCAATGCATGTATTATCATTGCATGCATTATCATTGCATGTATTATCACCACCGCCACCACCACCGCCATCACCACCGCCACCACCGCCACCGCCATCACCACCGCCATCACCACCACCACCACCACCACCGCTATCACCACCGCTGTCACCACCACGACCACCACCACCACCGCCATCACCACCGCCACGACCACCACCGCCATCACCACCGCCACCACCACGACCACCACCGCCACCGCCACCACCCCGTCTCTACCTGAGTTCGCGTCTCCGCCGGTCCCTCGCGAGCCGCCCGACCCTCGTGCCGCGCCAGCGTCCCGCCAGCGGCCGCCCGCAGCAGCGCCTCCATCTTGCGGCGCGTCTCATCCCGCCGGCGGGCCAGCTCGCGACCCTCCCTCTCGCGACGGGCCCACTCGCGCCAGGAGGACAGGCGGGAACGCAGCGAGCGGAGACGGTGGCTTTCCTCGGCCGCCAGAGTTTTCCTGGGGGGGGTGGGGGGGGGGGGGAGCGTTACCGTTGCCGCCTGGCATAGTCACGGGCGAAACTACGGGGCGGGAATTCACGGAGGCAAAACGACGCGGTAGGATTACGCGGGGAAATGTCACGGGGAAATGTCACGGGGAAATGTCACGGGGAAAACGACGTGGTAGGATTACGCGGGGAAATGTCACGGGGAAATGTCACGGGGAAAACGACGTGGTAGGATTACGCGGGGAAATTGTCACGGGGAAATGTCACGGGGAAAACGACGTGGTAGGATTACGCGGGGAAATTGTCACGGGGAAATGTCACGGGGAAAACGACGTGGTAGGATTACGCGGGGAAATTGTCACGGGGAAATGTCACGGGGAAAACGACGTGGTAGGATTACGCGGGGAAATTGTCACGGGGAAATGTCACGGGGAAAACGACGTGGTAGGATTACGCGGGGAAATTGTCACGGGGAAATGTCACGGGGAAAACGACGTGGTAGGATTACGCGGGGAAATTGTCACGGGGAAATGTCACGGGGAAAACGACGTGGTAGGATTACGCGGGGAAATTGTCACGGGGAAATGTCACGGGGAAAACGACGTGGTAGGATTACGCGGGGAAATGTCACGGGGAAATGTCACGGGGAAAACGACGTGGTAGGATTACGCGGGGAAATTGTCACGGGGAAATGTCACGGGGAAAACGACGTGGTAGGATTACGCGGGGAAATTGTCACGGGGAAATGTCACGGGGAAAACGACGTGGTAGGATTACGCGGGGAAATTGTCACGGGGAAATGTCACGGGGAAAACGACGTGGTAGGATTACGCGGGGAAATTGTCACGGGGAAATGTCACGGGGAAAACGACGTGGTAGGATTACGCGGGGAAATTGTCACGGGGAAATGTCACGGGGAAAACGACGTGGTAGGATTACGCGGGGAAATTGTCACGGGGAAATGTCACGGGGAAATGTCACGGGGAAATGTCACGGGGAAATGTCACGGGGGAAAACGACGCGGAAAATTAGGCGGAAAAAATCGCAGGAGAGATTAAGCAGAAATGCACGCGTAAATATTATGGGGGAAACATTTTTACGGGAAAAACATTTTTACGGGGAAAATTACGCGGTTGTCGACCAGGAAAAATTATCGGGAAAATTTACGGAGAAAATCGCGCGGAAAGTTACGGGAGAGATTTTGCAGATATGCACGCAGAAATATTCTGGGAAAACTACGTCCCCAGTCGATGGTAAATTCTAAATGATGTTGCCATACTACATCATGATGAATTCTACATGATAATTCCCAGCTTAGTACCACGTGATGATGAATTCGACATGATATTGACTTCCTTGGTATTACATGATGATTTTGGTGAATGCTACATGATATTGCCATACTACATCATGATGAATTCGATATGATATTTCTCTACTGATGATGTTGGTGAATGCTAGATATTCCTATCCTACATCATGATGAATTCTCCACGATATTTCCCTACTTAGTACCACATGATGATGGTGATGATGAATTCGACATGACATTGACTTCCTTGGTATCACATGATGATGTTGGTGAATGCTACATGATATACCTAAACTACATCATGATGAATTCTCCACGATATTTCCCTACTTAGCACCACATGATGATGATGAATTCGACATGACATTGACTTCCTTGGTACCACGTGTTGAACATGTCAGCGATCATCTCCCCGCTCACCTGTGCTGCTCCCGGAGGTCGCTGCGAGCGCACACCGTCTCCCTGCGCACCCTCCGCGCCATCGCGCGAGACCTCCACGCCCCGAACGCCCGCAGGCGGCGGCGCCAGTCGGCCAGCGCCAGCGCCTTGCCCAGCGCCAGACGGCGCTCCAGCGCCAGGCGGTACCAGCCCGAGAAGCAGCGAGACAGGCACTTGGGAGGGAGGTGGGGGGGTGGGTGGGTGGGTGGGTGAGTGGGTGAGTGGGTGGGTGGTTGGGTGGGTGGGTGGGTCGGTGGTTCAGCGGGTGGGTGGTTTGGTGGGTGAGTTGGTGGGAGAAGGAGGCAGGGAAGGGCGGTTGGGTGGGTGGGTTGGTTGGTGAGTGGGTGGGTGGTTGGGTGGTGAGTGGGTGGGTGTGTGGTTGGGTGGGTGGGTGTTTGGGTGGGTGCGTTTGTGGTTGGGTGGGTGGGTGGTTTGGTGGGTGAGTGGGTGGGTGGGTGGTTGGGTGGGTCGGTGGTTGGGTGGGTCGGTGGTTCAGTGGGTGGGTGGTTTGGTGGGTGAGTGGGTGGGTGGTTGGGTGGATGGGTTGGTGGTTGGGTGGGTGGGTTGGTGGTTCAGTGGGTGGGTGGATGGGTTGGTGGTTGGGTGGGTGGGTGGGTAGGTTGGCGGTTAGGTGACTGGGTTGGTGGTTCAGTGGGTGGGTGGTTTGGTGGGTGAGTGGGTGGGTGGTTGGGTGGATGGGTTGGTGGTTGGGTGGGTGGGTTGGTGGTTCAGTGGGTGGGTGGATGGGTTGGTGGTTGGGTGGGTGGGTGGGTAGGTTGGCGGTTAGGTGACTGTGTTGGTGGTTCAGTGGGTGGGTGGCTTGGTGGATGAGTGGGTGGGTGGGTTGGTGGTTGGGTGGGTGGGTCGGTGGATCAGTGTATGGGTGGTTTGGTGGGTGGGTGGTTGGGTGGGTGGGTTGGTGGTTGAGTGGGTGGATCGGTGGTTCAGTGGGTGGGTGGTTTGGTGGGTGAGTGGGTGGGTGGTTTGGTGGGTGGTTGGGTGGGTGGGTGGATTGGTGGTTCAGTGGGTGGGTGGGTTGGTGGATGAGTAGGTGGGTGGTTGGGTGGTTGGGTTGGTCGGTGGTTGGCCGGGTGGATGGGTGGGTGGGCGGACGGACGCGTGCTTTGGTGGGTGCGTGCGTGGGTGGCTCACAGACACACGCGATCCAATGGTAGTTTCCCACCGCCTATCTGCCACGTCGAGCCACCGGCCTCACGAGGCATCTGAACTCGCGCTCGGGGTCAAGCCGTGAGCACGCGGTGTCACCCCGCGTCACCTGCGCCCGTCCCACCACCCTGTGCATTGCAAGCGCGCGGCTCCCACGGTGGAAGGAAAACAAACATCCACTGGCTCCGGCTCGTGCTCCGGAGAGGGAAAATTTGCCGATTTCCTTCTGGGTACGGACCCCCTTTCGGCCACTGCCTCACCCCCCCCCCCCCCCCCAGCGCCCTCCCCCCCACCCCCCTCCCCCCGTGTACCTTAAGCCTCTCGGTGTGGAGCCGGGCCTGCAGCTCCCTCTGCCCACGCAGCTGCTCCCGGTCGCGGGCCGCTCGCTCCAGGACCCTCAGCGACCGATCCTCCGTCGTGTCGCGAGCGCCGGATCCTCGCCTCCGCTCCCGCCGCTCCCTTCCGTCGGCGTCGCCGGTGCCACAGCCGGTGCTGCTGCCGCTGTGGCGAGATTCGCGAAACGCCGACGTTTGTCGGGCGACGCGTCCGCGGATTGAGTTCGGCCGGACGTTGACCGGGGCGTAAACGTTGAGCACGCCGGGCGGATATTGCCGGCTCAGATACTGACCGTTGATGTTGGCTCGCCGGAGTGGCCGCCACTCACCGCACACGTGGGTTCACACACCGCAGAATCGACGGCCCGCCACCCAAATCGGGCACCAAGCGGCGGTGACGTCACCACATCGCTCGCGCCACGCTAGGTGCACTTTGAGGCCTTCGAATGGAGTGTGGAAGGCTCGCTGCTGGCGGGAGGTCACGGGACAGACCCACGTGGTGCCATGGGTTGACTGACTGAGATGACTGGCAGATGCACCACCTATGTCTCCTACTGTGCTAGGTTAGGTGCAGGAGGTTACGGGCAGACCCAGGTGGTGCCACGTGTTGACTGAGTTGACTGGCAGACACACAGACACACACAGACACACACACAGACACACACACAGAGACACACACAGACACACACAGACACACACACACACAGACACACACAGACACACACACACAGAGAGACACGCACACACAGACACACACAGACACACACACACACAGACACACACACAGACACACACACACAGACACACACACACAGACACACACACACACACCCACAGACACACACAGACACACACACACACAGACACACACAGACACACACACACAGAGAGACACGCACACACAGACACACACAGACACACACACACACACACACACAGACACACACACACAGACACACACACACAGACACACACACACACACCCACAGACACACACAGACATACACAAACACAGACACACACACAGACACACCACACAGAGACACACACACAGACACACCCACAGACACACACAGACAGACACACACACACACAGACCCACAGACACACACAGACACACAGACACACACACAGACACACACACGTCCACACACACACACACAGACACACACACAGACACACACACGTCCACACGCACACACACAGACACACACACACAGACACACACACGCTCACACGCGTGTGCGTGGGTCGTAGTGAAAGTGTGGAATCGGCTTTGAGCACGCGCTGAGCGCAGGGATTGACCGCTGGGCACGAGGGCGCGTCGGGGAATGTTGAGCCGGCGGTCGGTAAACAAGAGGGGGTAACGTGCACCTCCGCTAATGGAAAAACCCAATTTGAGCGAAACGGGAACATTAATTTGTAACGGCCGCGCCGTCGGGCACGAATCGCCGTCCCCCCCCCCCCACCTCCTCCCGGCCTAACCGCTGAGCGCGACGGAATAGCGGGCGTGCGCTCGCGAGAGCAAAAAAAAAATTGAATAAAACCAAAGCGTAACTCTTTCGGCAGGGATCGCACTCGCGGCTTTAGCGGTTCTCACCACCCCCCCCCCTTCACCGCCGTGATATTAAACCGCTGGGGAATTAAACCGCGCCGGGCGGGAGGGAGGGGCTGGGTGGGGAGGGGAGGGTGGGGTGGGGCTGGGTGGGGAGGGAGGGGCTGGGTGGGGAGGGGAGGGGAGGGTGGGGAGGGCGGGGAGGGGCTGGGTGGGGAGGGAGGGGCTGGGTGGGGAGGGGAGGGGCTGGGTGGGGAGGGTGGGGCTGGGGAGGGGCTGGGTGGGGAGGGGAGGGTGGGGAGGGTGGGGCTGGGTGGGGAGGGGAGGGTGGGGAGGGTGGGGCTGGGTGGGGAGGGGAGGGTGGGGAGGGGCTGGGTGGGGAGGGGAGGGTGGGGTGGGGCTGGGTGGGGAGGGGAGGGTGGGGAGGGGCTGGGTGGGGAGGGTGGGGCTGGGTGGGGAGGGTAGGGTGGGGAGGGGCTGGGTGGGGAGGGGAGGGTGGGGAGGGGCTGGGTGGGGAGGGTGGGCTGGGTGCGTGGGTGCGGTGGCTGCATCCGTGAGCCGGGTGCATTGCACGGCTCATCTTCCGTGGTGGGAAAAAAAAGTTAAAAAGTCCCCGAGCGCACCACGGAAAGAAACAAACAAAGACGACAAACGCGACGTGCTTGAACCGACGCGCGTGCCCTCGCCAATCTCTCACCGTGACCTCGGCTCCTGCTCGACCCTCCGCTGCTCCTCCTCCTGCTGCTGCTGCTGCAGCTCCTGCTGCCGCTGCTGCAGCTCCTGCTGCTGCTGCTGCCGGAGTGCGGAGCGGAGCCGAGCCGCTTCCCTGCGGATGTCGGCCTCCTCGCGCTCCGCCCCGAGCGCTCGCTCGCGGTCCTCGCGCGCCAGGACCCTCCGTGCCTCCGCGTCCGCTGCGGCGCGGTCAGAGGCCTCGGCCCGTCGTCGGCGGCTCTCGGCCGCGCGTCGATCAGCGGCCTGCCGCACCTGTAGGGGGCCCGTCCGCAGAGTGGAGGTCGGGGAAGCAGAGCCGGGCGCGCGGTCAAAAGCCTGGGTTTTAATCTGGCGTTCAGCTGCCCGGCTATTCAAACTGTGAATGTTATTCATGGTGAAGGGTTTTTGGGTTAGGTGGCTTTAATTTCTAGATTTGAAGTTTTCGTGGCTGCAAGGATCGATACTTTTTGGGTTTTTTCGGTGAAGTCACGTAGGTGGGAAAATTTTTAATTAAAATAAATAAATTGCATCACGAAAATGAAATAAAAGAAAAAATGAAAACAGCTAAATTGAATCACAAAAATAAAATTAAAAAATGAAAACAACTAAATTAAATCACGAAAATAAAATAAAAAAATTAAAACAATTAAATTAAATCACAAAAATAAAATAAAATAAAAACAACTACATTAAATCACAAAAATAAAATAAAAAATAGTGTAGTGTATAGTGTAGTGTATAGTGTACTGTATAGTGTAGTGTATAGTGTAGTGTGTAGTAGTGTATAGTGTAGTGTATAGTGTAGTGTGTAGTAGTGTATAGTGTAGTGTATAGTGTAGTGTGTAGTGTAGTGTATAGTGTAGTGTGTAGTAGTGTATAGTGTAGTGTATAGTGTAGTGTGTAGTGTAGTGTATAGTGTAGTGTAGTGTGTAGTAGTGTATAGTGTAGTGTATAGTGTAGTGTGTAGTGTAGTGTACAGTGTAGTGTAGAGTGTAGTGTATAGTGTAGTGTATAATGTAGTGTATAGTAGTGTAGTGTATAGTGTAGTGTATAGTGTAGTGTATAGTAGTGTATAGTGTAGTGTATAGTGTAGTGTATAGTGTAGTGTGTAGTAGTGTATAGTGTAGTGTATAGTGTAGTGTGTAGTGTAGTGTATAGTGTAGTGTAGAGTGTAGTGTATAGTGTAGTGTATAATGTAGTGTATAGTAGTGTAGTGTATAGTGTAGTGTATAGTGTAGTGTATAGTGTAGTGTATAGTGTAGTGTATAGTGTATAGTGTAGTGTATAGTGTAGTGTGTAGTAGTGTATAGTGTAGTGTATAGTTTAGTGTGTAGTGTAGTGTATAGTGTAGTGTAGAGTGTAGTGTATAGCGTAGTGTATAATGTAGTGTATAGTAGTGTAGTGTATAGTATAGTGTATAGTGTAGTGTATAGTGTAGTGTATAATGTAGTGTATAGTAGTGTAGTGTATAGTGTAGTGTATAGTGTAGTGTATAGTGTAGTGTATAGTAGTGTAGTGTATAGTGTAGTGTATAGTGCAGTGTATAGTGTAGTGTATAGTAGTGTAGTGTATAGTGTAGTGTATAGTGTAGTGTATAGTGTAGTGTATAGTGTAGTGTATAGTATAGTGTAGTGTAGTAGTGTAGTGTGTAGTGTAGTGTGTAGTGTAGTAGTGTATAGTGTAGTGTATAGTGTAGTGTATAGTGTAGTGTATAGTGTAGTGTATAGTGTATAGTGTAGTGTATAGTGTAGTGTGTAGTGTAGTGTATAGTGTAGTGTATAGTGTAGTGTATAGTGTAGTGTGTAGTAGTGTATAGTGTAGTGTATAGTGTAGTGTGTAGTGTAGTGTATAGTGTAGTGTAGAGTGTAGTGTATAGTGTAGTGTATAATGTAGTGTATAGTAGTGTAGTGTATAGTGTAGTGTATAGTGTAGTGTATAGTAGTGTATAGTGTAGTGTATAGTGTAGTGTGTAGTAGTGTATAGTGTAGTGTATAGTGTAGTGTGTAGTGTAGTGTATAGTGTAGTGTAGAGTGTAGTGTATAGTGTAGTGTATAATGTAGTGTATAGTAGTGTAGTGTATAGTGTAGTGTATAGTGTAGTGTATAGTGTAGTGTATAGTGTAGTGTATAGTGTATAGTGTAGTGTATAGTGTAGTGTGTAGTAGTGTATAGTGTAGTGTATAGTTTAGTGTGTAGTGTAGTGTATAGTGTAGTGTAGAGTGTAGTGTATAGCGTAGTGTATAATGTAGTGTATAGTAGTGTAGTGTATAGTATAGTGTATAGTGTAGTGTATAGTGTAGTGTATAATGTAGTGTATAGTAGTGTAGTGTATAGTGTAGTGTAGTGTATAGTGTAGTGTAGAGTGTAGTGTATAGTGTAGTGTATAATGTAGTGTATAGTAGTGTAGTGTATAGTGTAGTGTATAGTGTAGTGTATAGTAGTGTATAGTGTAGTGTATAGTGTAGTGTATAGTGTAGTGTGTAGTAGTGTATAGTGTAGTGTATAGTGTAGTGTGTAGTGTAGTGTATAGTGTAGTGTAGAGTGTAGTGTATAGTGTAGTGTATAATGTAGTGTATAGTAGTGTAGTGTATAGTGTAGTGTATAGTGTAGTGTATAGTGTAGTGTATAGTGTAGTGTATAGTGTAGTGTATAGTGTATAGTGTAGTGTATAGTGTAGTGTGTAGTAGTGTATAGTGTAGTGTATAGTTTAGTGTGTAGTGTAGTGTATAGTGTAGTGTAGAGTGTAGTGTATAGCGTAGTGTATAATGTAGTGTATAGTAGTGTAGTGTATAGTATAGTGTATAGTGTAGTGTATAGTGTAGTGTATAATGTAGTGTATAGTAGTGTAGTGTATAGTGTAGTGTATAGTGTAGTGTATAGTGTAGTGTATAGTGTAGTGTATAGTAGTGTAGTGTATAGTGTAGTGTATAGTGCAGTGTATAGTGTAGTGTATAGTAGTGTAGTGTATAGTGTAGTGTATAGTGTAGTGTATAGTGTAGTGTATAGTATAGTGTAGTGTAGTAGTGTAGTGTGTAGTGTAGTGTGTAGTGTAGTAGTGTATAGTGTAGTGTATAGTGTAGTGTATAGTGTAGTGTATAGTGTATAGTGTAGTGTATAGTGTAGTGTATAGTGTAGTGTATAGTGTAGTGTATAGTAGTGTAGTGTATAGTGTAGTGTATAGTGTAGTGTATAGTGTAGTGTATAGTGTAGTGTATAGTAGTATAGTGTATAGTGTAGTGTATAGTGTAGTGTATAGTGTAGTGTATAGTAGTGTAGTGTATAGTGTAGTGTATAGTGTAGTGTATAGTGTAGTGTATAGTGTAGTGTATAGTAGTATAGTGTATAGTGTAGTGTATAGTGTAGTGTATAGTGTAGTGTATAGTAGTATAGTGTATAGTGTAGTGTATAGTGTAGTGTATAGTGTAGTGTATAGTGTAGTGTATAGTAGTATAGTGTATAGTGTAGTGTATAGTGTAGTGTATAGTGTAGTGTATAGTGTAGTGTATAGTAGTGTAGTGTATAGTGTAGTGTATAGTGTAGTGTATAGTGTAGTGTATAGTGTAGTGTATAGTGTAGTGTATAGTAGTATAGTGTATAGTGTAGTGTATAGTGTAGTGTATAGTGTAGTGTATAGTAGTATAGTGTATAGTGTAGTGTATAGTGTAGTGTATAGTGTAGTGTATAGTGTAGTGTGTAGCAGAGGTGTGGACTCGAGTCATGTGACTTGGACTCGAGTCAGACTCGAGTCATGAATTTGATGACTTGCGACTCGACTTGGACTTGCATAACAATGACTTTGTCCCACCTCTGGTGTGTAGTGTAGTATACTACTTCAGCGCACCGGTGTGTTGGAGAGTAAATCCACAACATTTACAATTTGAGTGCCGTGAATTTTCGCTGGTAATTGCATCAATCAGCATCACCAGGCGATTTGCCAGAATAGTGAAGCAATCCACCTGCTTCTGGTGTCGAATAGCGCAAGGTGACGTCATCACTGAACCCATCAGATGCAGAGATCAGAGGCAGAGGAGGAGGCTATTGCAATGATGTAATAGTAAGCAGTCAATTAGCAAGTGTTTCCTCTATGAGGAATGCAGTTGAAAAATGTAATACTCAATAATACTGGTAGGAACCTCCTGGTTACACCAGCCCACAGGGGATTATTGTGTCCATCCGTCGTGCAGGGAGGGGCTGGGTGGGGAGGGAGGGGCTGGGTGGGGAGGGGAGGGTGGGGAGGGGCTGGGTGGGGAGGGTGGGGCTGGGTTGGGAGGCGAGGGTGGGGAGTGGCTGGTGGGGAGGGTGGGGAGGGGCTGGGTGGGGAGGGGTTGGGTGGGGAGGGTGGGGCTGGATTGGGTGGGGAGGGTGGGGCTGGGTGGGGGGTGGGAGGGGTGGGGCTGGGTAGGGAGGGGCTGCTCACCCCGTGGTGCCCTTATAAAACTCAACGTTTCACCTACTCACGCCGGCTTGTGCCCGCCCTCACAGTCGGGCATATTTGCGGAATACGCCACGCCCTGGCCGTTGACCCTGCAGGCCATTGACCGAGCAACCCAACGTTCCTACCAGCTCCCTCCGCAGGAAGAATGTGTTACGCTTCCAGGCCGCACTAAGCCTTCAACTGTCAGAGCGGTAACAAATATTTGTCATTTCTCTCCATTTCAATGGGTTCTCAAATCCGTCTCGGCCAGTAATGATGAGTTCTACACGACACTTCAACGTTATCGAAATCAATTGAATGTACAGTGATCCCTCGTTTATCGCGGTTAATGGGGACCGGAACCCCGTCGCGATAGGTGAAAATCCGCGAAGTAGGATTGGCCCCCCTAGGAATGTCCGTATATGTGTGTGTGGGTACCAGAATGTTTAAAATATGTATATTTCTACTTGATATATATATTTTACTTAAATCTATTTAATTATAAAACCTTAATATTATACATGCACTCTCTCTCTCTCTCATACGATACGTATCATGGTGTTCTACACTCACCAATGACAGTAGTATCTTGAGACTTGACTCCAGTAATGACGACGACGACGACGATGACAATGACGATGACAATGACGACGATGACAGACCTGTGCAGTTCGATGAATGTGATGATGAATGATGATGATGATGGTGTTACTGCACAGGTATAATGAGGCCTTTAAATCAGTTCGAAAAATCCGCGATGCACTGAGGCCGCGAAACTTGAACCGCGAAGTGGCGAGGGATTACTGTATCTATATTTGTTTTCCTACTCGCCAGGCAAGTCCAACTGAGCTAAGCAGATCTTTATCAGAATAGAACCACCGTACGTGCGTCACGCCACCGGGAGTGGTTCCCTAGCAGGACGTCGATCGCCGCCGGGATGAAATTTAGCACTGCATCCGGCGGGTACCTTGGCCACACTGAGACTCCGGCAGAGGTCGCAACCGGGTACCCGATACCCGTACCCTACCCGATACCCGGCTACCCGTACCCTACCCGATACCCGGCTACCCGTACCCTACCCGATACCCGGCTACCCGTACCCGGCCGGTTTGTGAGAGGGTGGGTGGGGGAGAGAGTTGGTGAGTGAGTGTGTGTGTGAGTGAGTGTGTGGGTGGATGGGTGGGTGAGTGAGTGTGTGGGTGGATGGGTGGGTGAGAGAGTGGGTGGGTGAGAGGGTGGGTGGGTGGGTGGGTGAGAGAATGGGTGGGTGAGAAAGTGGGTGGGTGTGTGAGAGGGTGGGTGGGTGGGTGAGAGAGTGAGTGTGTGGGTGGGTGAGAGAGTGGGTGGGTGAGAGAGTGGGTCGTGGTGGCCACCAGAGGTCGCAACCGGGTACCCGATACCCGTACCCTACCCGATACCCGGCTACCAGTACCTGGCCGGGTACGGGTACCCCTTTGCGACCCTGGTGCGGCCGGGTACGGGTACGGGTAGACCGTGAGTCACTGGTGAGTCGCCGTTTGTCACTCATTTCCCAACGTCTTGTCTCTTCTCACAATTCAAGTTCCTAGAATCAATCCACCCGCGCCTGCAACATGGCTTCATCCCAGAGGTCGCAATCAGGTACCCGATACCCGTACCCTACCCTACCCGGCCGGGTACGGGTAGGGTACGGGTATCGGCCGGGTACGGGTACCCGTTTGCGACCCTGGTGCGGCCGGGTACGGGTACGGGTAAGGAATCAAAACCCGTTTGCGACCTCTGGACTCCGGTGAAAGGTTCCCGCAGGGCGCGACGGACAAAGATCCCTGCCGAAATTACGATCCGTAGGACCGCCCAGGGCTGACGGCTCTTCATCCGCAACACTGTCCGTGAAACTTTAAAGACTATGAAAAAATAAGAATAGCTTTTTACCCTTTCCGGCAACCCAAGGAACCGTTATCGTGAATAATACTGATGGCAAAAGCACCACGACTGCATGTTAAAGCCAAGTCTCCAGTGTCCGCTTGACGGCAGATGGGGCGTGCGTTTAGTACATTTCCCGACAGGAATTACCAGGAGTGCAGGGGGAATTGAATTAATGGGCTGCGTGAATTGAATGGAACTTGGCAGGGCTAACCACTGCAAAGCTCAACCAAACATTTCCAATTAAAGGAGCCCTTTTAAAAACGAAAGTTGAACGATTTAAAAAAAAAAACCCCGTTTTCATTTCGTACATTGCATCATCCGCGCTAATGCCATCCCACAATGCTGTGCGGCAGTCGCTCGGTTAACTCATTCTTTTCGTATAATAATAATATAATATTATATAATATTTTTTCTTTATTTCATTATTTCCCTTCTACGTGACTTTCCCGAAAGAACCAAGAAGATGAATCCCTGCAGTCACGAAAGCTTTAAATTGAAATTTAAAGGAGCCCTTTTAAAAAACGAAAGTTGAACGATTAAAAAAAACACGCTTTCATTTAGTATATTGCATCATCCGCGCTAGAAGGGTAAAAAACCAATTATCATATTTTTACTGGCAAATGAGGTTCCCATAGTGTAGATGCTTGCCCCGAGCTCTCATACTCTGATGGTGCATTGTCTTTGAGTTGTGCGCCTTTTGGCGTCATCTGGTCCAACACCATGTGAGACTAGGCTCTAAGGAAAGCTGTCTCGGGTGTGGACCAATCAACTTCAAGGACAGTGCATACATTATCAGAGTTGTGTTTTTGTTTGCATTATGACTGCAGGTATTGTGGTCTATGTAAACATGACTCCTTGTAAAAAAAGGTGTCAGTTTTGTTGCCAGATAGAAGGGTAAAATAACAATTATCAGTTGAGGGACTTGCGACGTTTTTCAATAAGTCGACCAAGCGCACCCACGATGTTGTGAAGTGATGTTTACCAAGAGCAGGGCCCACGAGATGGAGCTCAAATCCTAGGCTAGTTCAGACGATCAGCCCGTACCAATCTGATTTGCGTGCTGTGTTCCGGATTACGAGCAAAAAATCCAGATGGTTGGGACAATGACACCCTGATGATGCCCGCCGGATATGATCTGAGGCTGTGAAAATCATCAATCTGCTTCCACGTAATGGCATATGAGGGCTTTTTCAAAGAAACCGATGCACTCTGTCATGTGCTACGCAATAAAGTAATGGACATTGGATTCTGCTGGGCACGAATCCGTGACACGATGGGAGTTGCGGAACGCCAGACACAAGAGTTAGACAGTTTCTGTGATCGATTCGAGCAGAAATGCGTCACACTTGGCCTGGCAGACAATGCTCCAAGTAAGCAGCCGATCAGGGATGAGAGGAAAAGAGTGTTTCATAAAATTCTGGACAATTTCGATTTAAAGCTTTCGTGACTGAAGGGATTCATCTTCTTGGTTCTTTCGGTAAAGTCACGTAGAAGGGAAATAATAAAATAATGAAAATAAAAAAAACGTAATGTTATCTTTTATTATTTTATTACTTCCCTTCTACGTGACTTTACCGAAAGAACCAAGAAGATGATTCTGGACAATATCGGGTGTTCAAGTGAAAGCTAGGTTTGATCATTTCGGTGAGCTAACTTTCCTTGGTTTGGTCGATTGCAACAAAATTTGATGAAATGTCACAACATTTCGACGACACTAAACTGCAGAGCCTATCACAATACGCAAGGTAAATTGACTTTTTATTCTTGGTTCTTTCGGTAAAGTCATCACGTAGAAGGGAAGTAATAAAATAATAAAAATAAAACATAATAAAATAATTCTCACGACGTTTCGGCCACAACGCAAGCAGCCGTCCTCAGGTGAAGACCAGGTCTGTCGGGGAGACAGCGTCTGAATGAAACAACACCACGCTTGGAGCGTATATTTAAGCTGGGTTGGACAGACCTGGTCTTCACCTGAGGACGGCTGCTTGCGTTGTGGCCGAAACGTCGTGAGAATTATTTTATTATGTTTTATCTTTTTTATTTTATGACTTCCCTTCTACGTGACTTTACCGAAAGAACCAAGAAGATTTTCATTTGTGTTCAATGAGTATGAATAGTGGAACTGCATTCGCCTATAAAACCTGAATCGAATACGTGACTTACCTGCACGCGTGTGTTGTAAAGAATGCTGATATGAAATATGAAATGTACGGTGGGCCTGACCAATAGTCGTTGTGCTACCTGCCAATTGAATGGTGAATTTAAGCCACCTCTATCGGGTTCATATGTGTGTAAATATGGCTCTGATACTAGTCAGTGCCTCCTCAGACATTGATCTCACCGCATGTCACTGATATGAGGGTAACCAAGATCCATTCAACAGCAACTGCCAAGCAAAATGACAAACCCCCGATTGCGCCGAGCAAAATAAAACAAAAAAATTCTTAAGCAAATGAAGAAATGGCACCAAAACGAAAAGCACAAACGATAATCAGAACGAAGAAATCGGCCCGTTTAAGTCTACACCACAATCCCATTATAATTATCAACTATTTTTGAACTAAACTATGTTTTAAATCCTTTATATTAATTTCACTTGCTTGCTTGCTTGCTTACGACCGTGCAAATATTTCGGTCGTTTTATAACCCACTTCCCGTGATCCAATCGAGCTGACATTTTGCACACAGACTCGTTGTGCGTGACAATTAATTTTCGTGAATTTTTTTTCCCCAAAATTTTCAACATTTTAGGAAATAAAATATTATATTTAATTACCAATTGCTTAATGGTGGCAGGCAATCATCTGACCCATAGGTGGCAGCCATCTCAAGCCAGAGGACGAGAGGACTCTAGCCGCCACGCATATAAAGGATTTAGAGTGAAAAACTTTGTTTTTATGGGCTTATTATCATCACCACGTGGAAATTTATAGCAGCCAAGATACCCTAAATGTGTTGATGTTGATTGTAAATGTGGAGGGGAAAAGCCGGAGGACCCAGGGAAAAATCCACGCGACCACAGCGAGAGAGAGAGAGACACGCAAATACCAAATACACAGCAGCAGGCGTCAGGGTTGGGTTCGAACCCACGACCTCCTGTACACCAGGCGAGGTAGTTACCATCTCCTAGCCACCGTGATGATGATGATGAGAGAGAGACACGCAAACTCCAAATACACAGCAGCAGGCGTCAGGGTCTGGATCGAACCCACGTCCTCCTGTAGACCAGGCGAGGTAGTTAACATCTCCTAGCCACCGTGATGATGATGAGAGAGACACGCAAACTCCAAATATACAGCAGCAGGCGTCAGGGTTGGGATCGAACCCACGACCTCCTGTAGACCAGGCAAGGTAGTTAACATCTCCTAGCCACCATGATGATGAGAGAGAGAGAGACACGCAAACTCCAAATATACAGCAGCAGGAGTCAGGTTCTGGATCAATCCCACGACCTCCTGCACACCAGGCGAGGTAGTCAACATCTCCTAGCCACCGTGGCGCCCCTCTTTAATTGTGACGGAGCAATCGTTGGCGAAATAATTAAATCCAAAAGGATGAATCCATGAGCTGATCACGTAAGAAGAGAGCGATCCAAACCGTCCCGACCCCCGCCCCCACCATTCATGCAATGAGGAAAGTGCTCAATAAGTCTGCGATGCATTCAACCGCACGGGTCAATTGATCCCCAATGCAATTTGCTCCTAAGGGCAGCTCATTGATATTTTGGTAAATCACTTTGCCAGTGGACATTGTGGTACACGCTCGAACGAAGAACGGTGGTCACCGCATCGCCGCGCGGCGCTTTCAGGTGCGGCTTCCGTGGCCGTCCAGAAACCCTCTTCCCTTTCCGATATTAGAAAACCACCGCAGGCTACGGCACTTATAAAATCGTCAATTGCATTCTAGATTTGAAGTTTTCGTGACTGCAAGGATTCATAGCAGAGGTCGCAACCGGGTACCCGATACCCGTACCCTACCCGACACACGGCTGCGACCCGTTTGCGACCCTGGTGCGGCCGGGTACGGGTACGGGTAGGCTGTGAGTCACTGGTGAGTCACCGTTTGTCACTCATTTCCCAACGTCTTGTCTCTTCTCACAATTCAAGTTCCTAGAATCAACCCACCCGCGCCTGCAACATGGCTTCATCCCAGAGGTCGCAATCAGGTACCCGATACCCGTACCCTACCCGATACCCGGCCGGGAATGGGTACGGGTAGGGTACGGCCGGGTACGGGTACCCGTTTGCGACCCTGGTGCGGACGGGTACAGGTAAGGAATCAAAACCCGTTTGCGACCTCTGATTCATACACTTTGGGGTGTTTTTTCGGTAAAGTCACGGCATCTTGTCTCGTTGTCTGTTAAAATCTCTAACAGATAAGTGAAAATCCTCCCGTAGAGGGCATTCGTTCTAGATTTGAAGTTTTCGTGACTGCAAGGATTCATACTCATCTTCTTGGTTCTTTCGGTAAAGTCACGTAGAAGGGAAGTAATAAAATAATAAAAATAAAACATAATAAAATTTCGATTTAAAACTTTCGTGACTGCAGGGATTCATCTTCTTGGTTCTTTCGGTAAAGTCACGTAGAAGGGAAGTAATAAAATAATAAAAATGAAACATAATAAAATTTCGATTTAAAACTTTCGTGACTGCAGGGATTCATCTTCTTGGTTCTTTCGGTAAAGTCACGTAGAAGGGAAGTAATAAAATTATAAAAATAAAACATCATAAAATATTATATAAAATATTATGTTTTATTTTTATTATTTTATTACTATAATAGTAAAAATAAAAACACAATAAAATATTATATAAAATATTATGTTTTATTTTAATTATTTTATTACTTCCCTTCTACGTGACTTTGCCCGCTGGTGCCACTGCTCGCTGAAGGGGCCAACACGATAGGGAGCTCTAAAAAGCCCCCTCTGGGGCTAGTTTTGAACAGACGTCTTGGGGAAAACAGAGATGCGAGTTCCCACATTGACCCCACCACTCCACTACCTCTAGCCCATCACCAATTATGACTAGCAACCACGACCACTCGCCTTCCCGTGACGATAAAAACACCGTTTTTTTTTCAAAGAAACTGTCTCTTCAACACGTAGCAGGCTTTCGCGACCAATATTATTCATCATCAACGTTGTTGGGTTTAGATCTGGCGAATTGCCCGATGATGCTGGATGCAATTACCAGTGAAACGTCGTACAACTCAAATTGTAAATGTTGTGGTTTCACGCTTCAACACACCGGTGGGCTAAAGCAGTGAACTATTTTGTCTTTTGTCAACGTGACACTTTTTTACTGATTGGCCGTGTCGGGTGGTGGAGGGTTACGACACATTTATAAATAACGCGATCTAAACCCAAAAACGTTGATTATGAAACTGTCTCTGTAAATTTTCATTCATTTATTTTTTCGATTTAAAGCTTTCGTGACTGCAGGGATTCATCTTCTTGGTTTTTTCGGTAAAGTCACGTAGAAGGGATGCTACCCCCTACCCCCTCCCATTGGTGCTGCTGATCCTGCATAATGCATGGGCATAATATGACTCTGAAACCCCCCCCGCCCACCTCCTACGCATTTCCCATGAATATGCTAAATTCCTCTTGATATGCACTTTCTTTTGTTAAGGCGCTCTTCTTCTTCCACCTCCAACCCAGCTTATATATAAGCTCCTAGCTTGGCAGTGTCTCATTCTTCACCTGAAGACGGCTACTTGCGTTGTAGCCGAAACGTCGTGAGAATCATTTTTTTTCTTTCTGCTAATCACTCTCTTTTGCCCTCTTTTTTTTGTGTCCACCACGATTTCTCGCGCCCGGGCCGTGGTTATAAGGCACGGGGGGGTTGGGGGAAATCTCTTTTGCGCTTTTCAAATGCCTCGTATACCCTTTCAATTATTTTCTATGCAGTTGACCATCGATTATACATCCACCTGATGACGATTGCTTGCGTTGCGATCGAAACGTCGCGATCTTTTAGTTTTTCTACCCACGTGACTTTACCGAAAGAACCAAAGAGTATGTAGTTGAACTAACTTTTTAAACTATTTTGTTTTATCGATACCAGGCAAGGCCCCCAATGGAAGCAACGTTGCTTTTTTTCAAAAGCAACTTGGACACCACAAATGATAGCTCAATGAAGTGGGCGGTTCATCATCATCATCACGTGGTAATGTATTGCACCCTAAACGCATGTTTCTAAAACGTGGAGGGCGAAAAAAACCGGAGGACCGTAGAAAAATTCACGCGACCACGGGGAGAGAGAGAGAGACACGCAGACTCCAAATATACAGCAGCAGGCTTCGGTGGTCGTGATCAAACCCACGACCTCCTGTATACCAGGCGATGGAGTTAACATCTCCTAGCCACCGTGATGATGATGATAGAGACACGCAGACTACAAATATACAGCAGGTGTCAGGGTCGTGATCGAACCCACGACCTCCTGTACACCAGGCGAGGGAGTTAACATCTCCTAGCCACCGTGATGATGATGAGAGAGACACGCAAACTCCAAATATACAGCAGCAGGCATTGTCAGGGTCGTGATCGAACCCACGACCTCCTGCACACCAGCCGAGGGAGTTAACATCTCTTAGCCACCGCGGCGGACAGTTTACAACTTGGGCACGTGGGTCGTAAGACGAGACGCGGATGATTGATGGGAGAAGACACGGGGGTTTTCAGAACAAGACAAGGGGGTTTTCAAAATACATTTAATACGATATGCGCTAGAACTCAAGTCGAAAGTGGAAATGAAATTGCCTGGGAGAGTTTAATTGAATATTCTACAATGAGAAAAAGAAGTTTCGGAAGATTGAAAGTTGAAGAAAAGCGACGTCCGAAAATGAAATCAGGGATCGGAATATTTCATGTTCTTGTGTTTTTTCGGTAAAGTCACGTAGGTAAAATTTTGTAATTTAAATTAATAAAATAAAAATAAATATAAAAATAAAAATAACAGCGTACTGGTTGAGGGTGGGAGGAGCCAATATCCAGGGCCTACCTTGGCTCCTCCCACCCTCAACCAGTATATATACTGGTTGAGGGTGGGAGGAGCCAATATTCAGGGCCTACCTTGGCTCCTCCCACCCTCAACCAGTATATATACTGGTTGAGGGTGGGAGGAGCCAATATCCAGGGCCTACCTTGGCTCCTCCCACCCTCAACCAGTATATATACTGGTTGAGGGTGGGAGGAGCCAATATCCAGGGCCTACCTTGGCTCCTCCCACCCTCAACCAGTATATATACTGGTTGAGGGTGGGAGGAGCCAATATCCAGGGCCTACCTTGGCTCCTCCCACCCTCAACCAGTATATATACAAGGACTGTGTTCTTGGAATTTCTCATTTACTTGATACAGCAATCGTGCTGTGACGGTTCCACCTGAAGACGGAAGCTTGTGTTGCCTCCGAAACGTCGTGATTTTTATTTTATTTTTATTTTACTTACGTGACTTTACCGAAAAAACCCAAGGATATGAATCCTTGCAGTCACGAAAGCTTCAAATCTAGAATCGGAATATTTATTTGTGACTGGGGAAATCCGATTATTTGTGAAGCTCTTTGTTCGCACAGATGTCCAGCAGAGACACGGGGTTCGAATTAGTTAAAAAAACAACAACAACAACAACTAAAACGATAGGAATGCAAATGACAGGTAGTCCTCTATCCTCTTGGTTTTTTCGGTAAAGTCACATAGAATGGAAATAATAAAATAATAAAAATTTAACATAATAAAATACAATTCTCACGACGTTTCGGCCACAACGCAAGCAGCCGTCCTCAGGTGAAGAACAGGTCTGTCGGAAATACAGCGTCTGAATGAAACACCACCAGGCTTGGAGCGTATATTTAAGCTGGGTTGGAGGGGGAAGAGCGCCTTGACAAAATAATTTGCATATCAAGAGGAATTTAGCATATTTATCTTCACCCTCCAACCCAGCTTAAATATACGCTCCAAGCCTGGTGCTGTTTCATTCAGACGCTGTCTTTCCGACAGACCTGTTCTTCACCTGAGGACGGCTGCTTGCGTTGTGGCCGAAGCGTCGTGAGAATTGTATTTTATTATGTTTTATTTGTATTATTTTATCATTTCCCTTCTACTTGACTTTACCGAAAGAACCAAGAAGATGAATCCCTGCAGTCACGAAAGCTTTAAATCGAAAGATAAAAATAGTTACATTCTATTTATTTCCATTTTTAATGTGATTTGTTTACCTTCCCTATACTTTGTTTGTTGTTGCAACGTTCTGACCCCATGCCCCCTACTGTAAATCTGTGAGAAAAAAAGCTTTATAGCCCATCAGATTTCCTTCCAGTATAAATGCAATATTCAGATTCTCACTTATTTTCTTAAAAGGATATTCCCGTGAGCAAATGTACCCCTGTACCCGTTTCAACGCCGCTCTCCCATACAAAGCTACGCCACGGCCACCTTGCAATCGTACATTCGTCATCTGCAGGCAAAACGCTTCGTACGGACCATCGCGTCAGCATCGTTCACCCTGGGCGGGTAACCGACAATCCATTTTCGGGGGAATTCGACGGCTCAAAGGTTACCCAAAGAGTCTGGCTTGCAGGCCCGGCCCCCGTCAAAAAGAGCGGGGTGGGTGACAACTCTCAGGCGGGATGACACGGAGCCCTCGCCATGCGGGCCGGCTAGGCGGGTGCGAGCGACGTGACACAAAAGAGGAAACGTGTCATCCGCGCCAAATCAACGGGCCCCTTTCATCCCCCCCGAATATTAGCGGGCCGGACGTACAATAGAGAAGCCGTTCTTTGCCCCGCGCGCAGAGCACGGAACGGCCGAGCAATCAGGAGGGCGACTGTTTGGCAGCCGGGGCCAATCACTATTTCATTGCGACGTTATTTATTTCAAATTTTTTTTTTATGATAAAATAATACAAATCCGGTAAAGGCTCAGCATCCCCGCGATCGCTCGCTCACGCCCGCTGCCGGCGGAGGCGACCTCCACCGGAGCAAACGTTTTGGCGGTTACTTGGTCTACTCTTCCACGTTGACCGGACGACGTGGTGGACAGCTGTTTGGGAGGTACCCGCGCCCCACGCAACCTGCCGGTGGACAAGGTTACATTCATCTTCTTGGTTCTTTCGGTAAAGTCATCACGTAGAAGGGAAATAATAAAATAATAAAAATAAAACATAATAAAATAATTCTCACGACGTTTCGGCCACAACGCAAGCAGCCGTCCTCAGGTGGAGAACAGGTCTGTCGAGAAGACAGAGTCCACCTGAGGACGGCTGCTTGCGTTGTGGCCGAAACGTCGTGAGAATTATTTTGTCATGTTTTATTTTTATTGTTTTATTATTTCCCTTCTACGTGACTTTACCGAAAGAACCAAGAAGATGAATCCCTGCAGTCACGAAAGCTTTAAATCGAAATTTATTTTTATTATTTTATTATTTCCCTTCTACGTGACTTTACCGAAAGAACCAAGAAGATGAATCCCTGCAGTCACGAAAGCTTTCAATCGAAACAGAACGTGGCCACTTCGTCGCTGACCTTCTGATGTCGGAGGTCCATGGTGAGGCGGGGGTCACGTGGCCTTCCCGCACCGTTGCCCTGAAGGCCCAAATCGGCGAGGAAGCTGGCCTGGACCACCTCCTTCTCCAGCATCCCCTTCACCAGGGCACCCACCGCATCATCCTCCAGCCCCGCCCCCACTTGCTCGAAGTACTCTGCGGGAGTAAAGTTGACGTCAAACTATAAACGAAACTTATTCTCGGTTCTTTCGGTAGAAGGGATATAAAAATAAAATAACAAAAATATAAAACAATAAAAATTCTCACGACGTTTCGACTGCAACACAGGCAATCGCCATCAGGTGTGACATCCACAGCAAGAACATTTGAAAAACCGCCACTTTTTTCAAATTTTCTTGCTGTGGATTTCACACCTGATGATGATTGCTTGTGTTGCAGTCGAAACGTCGTGAGAATTTTTATTGGTTTATATATTTGTTATTTTTTTTATTTCCCTTCTACGTGACTTTACCGAAAGAACCAAGAATACGAATCCCTGCAGTCACGAAAGCTTTAAATCAAAAGTGTTAGACCAGGTAACCATTTAAACGATTCTTTGGTTCTTTTCGGTTAAGTCACGTCTAAAAATAAAATAATAAATTAAAATAACATATTACGACGTTTCGATTGCAACACAAGCAATCATCATCAGGTATAAAAGAAATAGCAACAAAAATCTAACTAGAAAACTATAGACAGACATACAAGCAGACAGACATCACAACGGCACACAGAGAGAGGACACAAATCGGTGACTTAACCGAAAAGAACCAAAGAATAATTCCTGCAGTCACGAAAGCTCCTAAATTAAAATTTAAACGATGTTTTAATTTGATTTGAAGCTTCCGTGAGTGCAGGAATTACTTTTTGGTTCTGTCGGTAAAGTCACGTGGAAATAAAATAAATTAAATAACATAATATGACGTTTCGATTGCAACACAAGCAATCGTCATCAGGTACGAATGAATGAGAAAAACAAACCTAGCAAACTTAGAAATATAATGCAATACAACACAGAGAGTCGGCTAATGTAACAGTCAACAACCTACCTGGCTGATTGCGTTCTTCCAAAGATTGCTAAATTAGAAGTTAAGTGTGAAATTTGAGAGAGAGACAAGACAGAGACACGGAGACACACAGACAGACACACAAACAGAGACACACAGAGAGAGACACACAACATAGACACACAGAGAGAGACACACACAGAGACACAGCGAGAGAGACACACACAGAGACACACAGAGAGACACACACATAGACACAGAGAGAGAGAGACTCACACAGACACACAAGCAGAGAGAGACAACACAGAGACACACAGAGAGAGACACACAACATAGACACTGAGAGAGAGACACACACAGACAGACACACAAGCAGAGAGAGACAACACAGAGACACAGAGAGAGAGACACACACAGAGAGAGACTCACACAGACAGACACATAGAGACACACAGATATACACAAAGAGACACACAGAGAGAGACACACAACATAGACACACAGACAGACACATAAGCATAGAGAGACAACACAGAGACACACAGAGAGAGACACACACAGAGACACACAGAGAGAGACACACACAGAGACACACAGAGTGAGACACACACAGAGAGAGACACACACAGAGAGAGACACACACAGAGACACAAGCAGAGAGAGACAACACAGAGGCACACAGAGAGAGACATACAACATAGACACACACAGAGACACACACACACAGACAGACACACAAGCAGAGAGAGACAACACAGAGACACAGAGAGAGAGACACACACAGACAGACGCACAGAAACACACAGAGATACACACAGAGACACACAGAGAGAGACACACAACATAGACACACTGAGAGAAACACACACAGAGAGAGACACACACACAGACAGACACACAAGCAGAGAGAGACAACACAGAGACACACACATAGAGAGAGAGAAAACTAACTTAAATCCTCCCTGTAAAGGTGGTTA
The DNA here is from genome assembly GCF_964198595.1 of Lampetra fluviatilis. NCBI lineage: Eukaryota > Metazoa > Chordata > Hyperoartia > Petromyzontiformes > Petromyzontidae > Lampetra > Lampetra fluviatilis. The sequence continues at coordinate 3,412,902 of NC_136339.1, forward strand.
ATCTTGAAGGTGGTTAATCTTGGGGGGGTGGCACCAGTATGCAGGTCATTTTACCGTCAAAGCTTTTGGGAGCCCGGCCTTCCCTTGTCCCGCGTCCCGTCGCACGACCGAACGGGACGTAAGCGTGCTCCGTTGCGTTCCCATGAGCCTCTGCTTCATCCGACCAATCGTCTTCCAGCTCCAGCTTGAGTTTGCTGCTCAGCCAATTGGCGAGAAGCTCCTGGGCTGCGTTGGAAGAGAAAAACGACAAATGGTTCGGAGGCAACTGTACATGTGTAATGTGAGGATATATCCGGGTTGCTGACGTATCACAACTCGTCACGATGATTGGCTCTGCCGGTCCTGGCCCATAGCCAATGGGGGGAAGCCTAGGGGGCGTGGCCCTGACGTAACGGGAAGGCGACAGCTGCAAGTAGATGATTGGTTCTGCTGGCTTCAGCCACAGCCAATGGGGAGACGAGTCAGGGGCGTGGTCCCGGGAGCCTACGATGGAGTCTGGAAGATTCCATAGAGGCTAACCAGGATTGGTGGAAAGGCACCACGTGACCCGGGTATTAAATAGGGGTGGAGACGAACAACACGTGGTCAGATCTGGAACGAACGGAGGGTGAGAGGCCACGCTGGAGCGGGGTCCAGGCTGCCACGTGGTCCAGGTTGCCACGTGGTCCAGGCTGCCACGTGGTCCAGGCTGCCACGTGGTCCAGGCTGCCACGTGGTCCAGGCTGCCACGTGGTCCAGGCTGCCACGTGGTCCAGGCTGCCACGTGGTCCAGGCTGCCACGTGGTCCAGGCTGCCACGTGGTCCAGGCTGCCACGTGGTCCAGGCTGCCACGTGGTCCAGGCTGCCACGTGGTCCAGGCTGCCACGTGGCTGCGCGTGTCTCTCTCTCTCTATCCCTCTCACGCTGTCTGTCAGCAGCGTGAAGGAGTAGTGAGACGGGAGTGTTGTGAACGAAAGAAAAAATAAAGACCGGATTCCAGAAGTCGTTTCCACGACCGTTATTACACGTGGAGGAAAGCGAGCAGGAGGTTAACATGAACCTACAAGCGTCACGTTGCACGTTCAACACGGCCCAAGCTGACAAGCGCAGGTCCGATCATAGCTAACGATAAAAAAATTAACCCGTAAAAACAAAGTTTTTCACTATAAATCCTTTATATGCGTGGCGGCTAGAGTCCTCTCGTCCTCTGGCTTGAGATGGCTGCCACCTATGGGTCAGATGATTGCCTGCCACCATTAAGCAATTGGTAATTAAATATAATTTATTTTTTCCTAAACAGTGTAAAATTTTGGAGAAAAAATAATTTTCACGAAAATAAATTGTCACGCACAACGAGTCTGTGTGCAAAATGTCAGCTCGATTGGATCACGGGAAGTGGGTTAAAAAACGACCGAAAGATTTGCACGGTCGTAAGCAAGCACGCAAGCACGCAAGCACGCAAGCAAGTGAACTTAATATAAAGGATTTAAATTGATAGGGACGCGGAAGAAAAATCATGCTCGCACCCTCCAACTTGGGGGTTGTTTGGTGGAGCCACGGTGGTGAGATGTTAAATGACTCGCCTGGTATGCAGGAGGCCGTGGGTTCAAGCCCGAACCCCGAGGCCTGCTGTACGTTTGGAGTTTGGATTTTTATCCGGTTTGTCCTTTTATAATTTAGAATCAACGCGCAATTCTGAGTGTTTGGCTGGAATACAATTCCACGTGATGGAAAAGTCAGAGGCAGCCTATCACGATATAACCGCTCATCCCGTGGTATAAACGATCCGATGCGTGTGGCATTGTCTTTGCGCTGTTTGCTTGTTGGCGTTGTTCTATGCTCTGACACTGGTGGTGAGACTAGGCCATACAAAAGGCTGCTTCCATCTCTGTTGTAGGCCAAACAGTTTCAAAGACAATGTCAATATATTATCATCATCATCATCAGAGGCGTGTTTGTTTGCATGTTCACTGCTGGTACCGTGTGTGGTTAATGCAGTGAACTTGATTCCATGCAAAAGGCATTTAGTTGCTGTTTGAAAATCGTAACACCCCCTGTTTAATTGCCAGCAAAGGTTCAAACCTCTTCTTATTTTTCATCATTTTAGCGTTGCTGTTGTTTTTTTGTAATCTCCAATTTTTGGGGAAACACTTTCGATCTAAATTCGGCCGGGCGTTTGTTTCCCCCCCCCCCCCCCCCGAAAGATTGAAATCCCTCCGTAAGCGCAACCACAACCTGGCAGCGAAATTGCAGTTCGCGTGGCAGGCTCACGTTCACTGAAGTCATCATCGCTTCCCTTCTTCCTTTGACCCCCATCCCACCCCCAACGGTACAACCCACCACCACCACCACCGCTGCAACCGCACCCAGGTTTACAGCCAGAGGAAGAAAAAAGCGAACGATTTGGATTTGGAAATACAAATATGGTCGTGCAAAAAAAAAAAATGTAGTCACAAAAAAATAGCGCGTGCAAAGAAAAAAAATGTAGTAGCAAAAAAATAGCGCGTGCAAAGAAAAAAAATGTAGTCGCAAAAAAATAGCGCGTGCAAAGAAAAAAAATGTGTTAGCAAAAAAAAAAATTTGCTCGCGCAAAAAAAAACATTTAGTCGCAAAAAAAATGTTGCGTGCAATAAAAAAAATGTGTTAGCAAAAAAAAAAATTTGCTCGCGCAAAAAAAAACATTTAGTCGCAAAAAAAATGTTGCGTGCAATAAAAAAAATGTGTTAGCAAAAGAAAAAAATTGCTCGCGCAAAAAAAAACATTTAGTCGCAAAAAAAATGTTGCGTGCAATAAAAAAAATGTGTTAGCAAAAAAAAAAAATTGCTCGCGCAAAAAAAAACATTTAGTCGCAAAAAAAATGTTGCGTGCAATAAAAAAAATGTGTTAGCAAAAAAAAAAAAATTGCTCGCGCAAAAAAAAACATTTAGTCGCAAAAAAAATGTTGCGTGCAATAAAAAAAATGTGTTAGCAAAAAAAAAAAATTGGCTCGCGCAAAAAAAAACATTTAGTCGCAAAAAAAATGTTGCGTGCAATAAAAAAAATGTGTTAGCAAAAGAAAAAAATTGCTCGCGCAAAAAAAAACATTTAGTCGCAAAAAAAATGTTGCGTGCAATAAAAAAAATGTGTTAGCAAAAAAAAAAAATTTGCTCGCGCAAAAAAAACATTGTCGCAAAAAAAATGTTGCGTGCAATAAAAAAAATGTGTTAGCAAAAAAAAAAAATTGCTCGCGCAAAAAAAAACATTTAGTCGCAAAAAAAATGTTGCGTGCAATAAAAAAAATGTGTTAGCAAAAAAAAAAAATTTGCTCGCGCAAAAAAAAACATTGTCGCAAAAAAAATGTTGCGTGCAATAAAAAAAATGTGTTAGCAAAAAAAAAAATTTGCTCGCGCAAAAAAAAACATTTAGTCGCAAAAAAAATGTGCTCGTGCAATAAAAAAAATGTGTTAGCAAAAAAAAAAAATTGCTCGTGCAAAGAAATTTAGTCGCAAAAAAAATGTGTTCGTGCAAAAAAAAGAAACATGCAGTCGCAAACATCAAAATGTGCTCGTGCAAAAAAAAAAATTAGTCGCAAAAAATAGCTCGTGCAAAAAAAAAATGTAGTCGCAAAAAAAAGTTGTTCATGCAAAAAACCACATTTAGTCGCAAAAAAAAGTTGTTCGTGCAAAAAAAAAAATTAGTCGCAAAAAAAATTGTCCGTGCAAAAATAACAAAATCACCTAGTCGCAAAAAAAAAAAATTGCTCCCGAAAAAAAAAAGTGCAGTCGTAAAAAAAATTGCCCGCGCAAAAAAAAGAAAACATGCAGTCGCTAAAAACATAAATTACCGGGGCCATCGCAGTGCATGCTGTGCAGACCACGACCTCACGATTGATTGATAATAATCAGAGGCGGCTGAGCGGTGGAGAGTGGGTGGAGGGGGGCAGGAGGTGGGTGGAGGAGGGGTGAGTCTCTCAGCTGCAATTAAATCAGGTGGTTCAGCGGCAGAGGTCGCAAACGGGTTTTGATTCCTTACCCGTACCCGGCCGCACCAGGTTGGCAAACGGGTACCCGTACCCGGCCGTACCCGTACCCTACCGGTACCCGGCCGGGTACGGGTAGGGTACGGGTATCGGGTACCCGATTGCGACCTCTGGGATGAAGCCATGTTGCAGGCGCGGGTGGTTTGATTCTAGGAACTTTAATTGTGAGAAGAGACAAGATGTTGGGAAATGAGTGACAAAGGGTGACTCACCAGTGACTCACGGCCTACCCGTACCCGGCCGCACCAGGGTCGCAAACGGGTACCCGTACCCGGCCGTACCCGGCCGGGTATCGGGTAGGGTACGGGTATCGGGTACCCGGTTGCGACCTCTGCCACCGGGCCCGCAATTGGAAGGAGATGAAACTCCGGGTCGGGGTCACCTGCTGCATCTCCCGCGTTTCCCTTCCCGGCGATCTCCATCGAACGTGCAAACGGCCGTCGTCAGGGTGACGGGTTCGGGATCGAACCTCCTGGCGATTGGGAGCGACGGGTCGGTAAGATCCCCCATCAGACCGCAGCGTCGCCGCCCTCACCTTCGCTGTACGTGTCGTCGTGGTCGCGCAGTCGAGCGACGGTCAGGGCGTGCGGCGTCGCTGCGGCCCGTCCCGGAGCACCGGTGGCGGGGAGCGCCGGGACCCGTGGCACGGCGGGATCGGACGCACGCTCCGCTGTCTGGCGGGATCGGAGACACGGGCAGAGAGAGAGAGACCAGCAGAATCGTAGACGCACATAGACTCATAGAGGCGCATAGACTCATAGAGGCCCATAGACTCACACAGAGACACATAGACTCACAGAGACCCATAGACTCACACAGAGACCCGCAGAATCGTAGATACACATAGACTCATAGAGACCCGTAGACTCACACAGAGACCCGCAAAATCGTAGACACACATAGACTCATAGAGACCCATAGACTCACACAGAGACCCGCAAAATTGTAGACACACATAGACTCATAGAGACCCATAGACTCACACAGAGACCCGCAAAATCGTAGACACACATAGACTCATAGAGACCCATAGACTCACACAGAGACCCGCAAAATCGTAGACACACATAGACTCATAGAGATCCATAGACTCACACAGAGACCCGCAAAATCGTAGACACACATAGACTCATAGAGACCCATAGACTCACACAGAGACCCGCAAAATCGTAGACACACATAGACTCATAGAGACCCATAGACTCGCACAGAGTCCCATAGACTCGCACAGAGACCCGCAGAATCGTAGACACACATTGACTCATAGAGACCCACAGACTCACACAGAGACCCACAGACTCATAGAGACCCATTGACTCACACAGAGACCCATAGACTCATAGAGACCCATAGACTGACACAGAGACAAATAGACTCACAGAGACCCATAGACTCACACAAAGACCCGCAAAATTGTAGACACACATAGACTCATAGAGACCCATAGACTCACACAGAGACCCGCAAAATCGTAGACACACATAGACTCATAGAGACCCATAGACTCGCACAGAGTCCCATAGACTCGCACAGAGACCCGTAGAATCGTAGACACACATAGACTCATAGAGACCCACAGACTCACACAGAGACCCACAGACTCATAGAGACCCATTGACTCACACAGAGACCCATAGACTCATAGAGACCCATAGACTCATAGAGACCCATAGACTCGCACAGAGACCCATAGACTCGCACAGAGACCCGCAGAATCGTAGACACACATAGACTCATAGAGACCCATAGACTCATAGAGACCCATAGACTCGCACAGAGACCCGCAGAATCGTAGACACACATAGACTCATAGAGACCCATAGACTCATAGAGACCCATAGACTCGCACAGAGACCCGCAGAATCGTAGACACACATAGACTCATAGAGGCGCAAAGACTCACACAGAGACCAGCAGAATTGTAGACACCCATAGACTCATAGAGACCCATAGACTCATAGAGACCCATAGACTCACATAGAGACCCGCAGAATCGTAGACACACATAGACTCATAGAAACCCAAAGACTCACAGAGACCCATAGACTCACACAGAGACCCATAGACTCACACAGAGACCCATAGACTCACACAGAGACCCATAGACTCACACAGAGACCCATAGACTCACACAGAGACCCGCAGAATCGTAGACAAACACATATATTTTTTTATTATTATGTAAAATAAAAATTTTCAATACATTTTTTAAAAATTATTTTTGCCCACCGGCACCACCACGCCATCCGTCATTAGGCGGCTAACGCCACTAAAAATTGCCCCAACAGCCTGCATGGCCACACGTGGCAAAAGCAGGGGGGCATTTGCCTCGGCCGCCCCCCCCCCCAAACTCCACCACCCCCCCCCACCCCACCGTCTTTTAGCTGTGGTCAGGGGCGGGGAGCAGACAGCCAGGTAATCATTCAGGTCTGAGACTCTGTGGGCCTTCCGTTGATGGATGGCGCCATCCGTGTCCGGGACGCTCCGAGGTCTCGTTGGGCAGGTCCCGACACGGAAAAAGCGGTGGATTTTGACGAAAAACCTGGAGCTCCTACCCCCCCCCACCCCCCCCCCATAGCCGTGACCTTGCGTGAGAGAGGTCGTGTACGATCAATGGGGCAGACGATAGAGGTAGGGATTTACCGGGAGTCTTTTGGGGGTCGCACGGCGGCAGGGAGATGTTAACTCCCTCCCCCTGGTATACAGGAGGTCGTGGGTTCGATCCAGACCTTGACGCCTGCTGCTGTATATTTGGAGTTTGCGTCTCTCTCTCTCATCATCACGGTGGCTAGGAGATGTTAACTACCTCGCCTGGTACACAGGAGGTCGTGGGTTCGATCCCGACGCTGATGCCTGCTGCTGTATATTTGGGGTTTGTGTGTCTCACTCTCTCATCATCACGGTGGCTATGAGATGTTAACTACCTCGCCTGGTGTACAGGAGGTCGTGGGTTCGATTCTGACGCTGACGCCTGCTGCTGTATATTTGGAGTTTGCGTGTCTCTCTCTCTCTCTCTCATCATCATCATCATCATCAAGGTGGCTAGGAGATGTTAACGACCTCGCCTGGTGTGCAGGAAGTCGTGGGTTCGATCCCGACCCTGACGCCTGCTGCTGTAGATTTGGAGTTTGCGTTTCTCTCTTTCTCTCTCTCCCCGCGGTCGCGTGGATATTTCTCCGACGGTGCTGCGGTTTCGCCCTCCACGTTTAGAATCAACGTCGCGCATTTAGAGAATTTGGCTGCTACTATGAATGTCCACGAGATGATGATGATGAGCCACTATCATCAAGTTATCATCTGCGATAGTCAGGTCGTTTCTGAAAAAGAGCCGTATCGCTCAGTGGGATCTTACTACCTTGCAATTTGTTTGAATTTTTCGTTGACAAGGTAAGGTCGACCGAGTTGGAATTTAATTTTTAAAAATGTCAACAGGAAAAAATGACAGCGGCGACGATAATACTCAGTGACAAAATACTGGTGGCAAAGTTTTAGTGGTTGTGTTTTTTTCGTGGTTGTGTTTTTTCAGTTGTTGTGTTTTTTTAGTTGTTTTGTTTTTTTAGTGGTTGTGTTTTTTCAGTGGTGTTTTTTTAGTGGTTGTGTTTTTTTAGTGGTTGTGTTTTTTCAGTTGTTGTGTTTTTTAGTGGTTGTGTTTTTTCAGTGGTTGTGTTTTTTTAGTGGTTGTGTTTTTTTAGTGGTTGTGTTTTTTTAGTGGTTGTGTTTTTTCAGTTGTTGTGTTTTTTTAGTTGTTGTGTTTTTTAAGTCGCTGTGTTTTTTCAGTTGCTGTGTTTGTTTAGTTGCTGTGTTTTTCCTTTCAATGACAACTACTGGGGTGACCTTAAGAATCAATTAAAAACAAAAAACTATAAACGGCACCCAATTAAAATGTAAACAAAGGAGCGAGAACATCGCGTGGTGGCGTTGGCCGTGGCGGTGTGTCCCGCGCCCGCCGGCGAATCTCGGCCTCCGTTTTCTTTCGAGAGGGGGGCGTAGCGGCAACGGCGGTAACGTCTTTGACGACGTTCCATCACTTCCATACGACAGCCGGGCTCCTGAAAAGCGTGCCCGCACAAAGCTGCCGCCTTCTCCCGCACGCGGAGCGATTCCTCTTCCCGGGTGAAGAGAGAAGCCGCCGATGTCGTGCGCCACGCGACGCGGGCACGTGGCGGTCGACGTGGAACTAAGGTAGGTTCTCAGGACCGCTTCGGGTGATCGTCACTGGGTTTGCTGTCCGTGAGCGGAGATCGAACTCGGGTGGCCGTGCTGACCGCTACCGTTAACGCTCCACTGACACACACAAACACAACCATCCAACCCCGCCCTCCCCCCCGTTAGAGCCTGCACAGACTAGATTTGAAGCTTTCGTGACTGCAAGGATTAATACGCTTAGTTCTTTCGGTAAAGTCACCATGTAGAGAGAGACGCTGCAGGTATTGTGGTCTATGCAAACATGACTCCTCGTAAAAAAGGTGTCAGTTTTGTTGCCAGATAAAAGGGTTAAAAAAACAATTATCATATTTTTTACTGGCAAATGAGGTTCCAATTGTAGCAGCACCCTGCGAAAGCCGGCACGGCACGCGACGGGGTGAGCGGCCAGCGCCACCACGCCCGGCCAACCTCAGCGTCACAGCAGTGGCGATGTTGAACTACGCACCGCACCCGTTGTTCGCTCACTTGAGGCCGAGCCGACCTCGGGGTGGAGGCCCAGGACCGGTTCAGATAATCCTCACTAGGTTATTTAATTTTAGTGTTTCTTTCTCCTGATTTTCAAGCTTGCGTACCGTACCACGTCGTCGTCCACTCATTGACATGCTAATTTTTTTCTCTGCCCCCTCCCTCTCTCCGCCCCCGCCCCCCTCTCTATATTTAAGGCCCCGTCACAGAAACGACCTCTCTCTCTTTGTGCCGATACGTGTTCTCTCTCTGTGTGTCCTTGTGATGTCCGTCTGCTTATATGTCTGTCGATAGTTTTCTAGTTAGATTTTTGTTGCTATTTCTTTTATGCCTGACGACGATTGCTTGTGTTGCAATCGAAACGTCGTAGTATGCTGTTATTTAATTTATTATTTTATCTTTAGACGTCACTTTACCGAAAGAACCAAAGAATAATTCCTGCAGTCACGAAAGCTCCAAAATTAAGATTGTTGGTGTTGGTGGCTGTGAGCGCGGGAATCGAACTCGGGTCGCCGGGTTCACAGAGCAGAGCTACTACCACCACCACCGCCGCTATCCCAACCGCGTCGTCGTCGGTACGGCGAAGGGTTAACAACGTTGGGGGCGATTCGTACGCGGCTCTACGGTGTGACTCTTTCCCTGCCCCCCCCACCCCCAGTCAGATCCACCTCCACCACCCCGCACACGCAAAACCAAGGTACATCCATATATTACACCGCATCAGTCTTTTTTTTGTTCTTTTCCCGGGCCAGTTCCGTAACGCTGTCAGTCTCCCTTACGATTGTAATTTTTCACGGAGGCAGCAGCAGCAGCAGAAGCTCGCCGCACGAAAAAAAGCGTGCACTTTAGGCAAGTCCGAGCGAGCGGGAGATGAACAAAAAAAAAGGGGCCGTTTGTATCTACGTAATGGCAGCACTCTCTCCGCTCCGGCTTTCTGCGAAAGTCTATTTCCCGCGTTGTTGTTGGGGTTTATATTTTTTTTTTAAAAGACAATAAATCAATTTGATCGGTTCCGACATCTCTGGGTGGTTTTTAAGCCGGTGCCCGCGTGTGCGCGTGTGTGTGTGCGTGTGTGCGTGTGTGTGCGTGTGCGTGCGTGTGCGCGTGCGTCCGCGTGTGTGTGCGTGCAGGAGGACGTGGAGCTGAGTGGACTTGCCGATGACTGGTACCAGCGGTGTCAAGATCGGCCTCAGTGGAGGAGGCTCGTGAAGGACGCTACTGGGCAGTTGGAGGCAGTCGCCCTCCAACAACAACGGAGGGCGGAGGAGCGACGCTCACAACAACGAGCGGAGCGCCGGGTGGCTAAAGCACAGCAAGTTGGCACAGTAGGGGGCACAGGTGGTGCATCAGCCAGTCATCTCGGTCATCTCGGTCAGTCGACCCGTGGCACCTGGGTCTGCCCCGTGACCTCCTGCCAGCGGGCGTTCGACACTTCACGTGGCCTCAGGGTGCACATGGCCTGGCACAAGCGTCGTGGTGACGTCACCGCCACTTAGTGGCGAATGGCGGTTGTTGTTGTTGTGCGTGTGTGTGCGCGTGCGTGCGTGTGTGTGCGTGTGCGCGTGCGTGCGCGTGTGCGCGTGTGTGTGTGTGTGTGCGTGTGTGTGTGCGTGTGCGTGTGTGCGTGTGTGTGCGTGTGTGTGTGTGCGTGTGTGTGCGCGTGCGTGCGTGTGTGTGCGTGTGCGCGTGCGTGCGCGTGTGCGCGTGTGTGTGTGTGTGTGCGTGTGTGTGTGCGTGTGCGTGTGTGCGTGTGTGTGCGTGTGTGTGTGTGCGTGTGTGTGCGTGTGTGTGTGCGTGTGTGTGCGTGTGTGCGTGTGCGTGTGTGCGTGTGCGTGTGTGTGCGTGCGTGTGTGTGTGTGCGTGTGTGTGCGTGTGTGTGTGCGTGTGTGTGCGTGTGTGTGTGTGCGTGCGTGTGTGTGCGTGCGCGTGCGTGCGTGTGCGTGCGGTTGGGGAGCGGTGGTGTAGAGGTCAGCGCTACGAACCCGGCCACCCGAGTTCGATTCCCGCTCACGGCCAACACCCAGTCAACGCTCCCTGGGCCTCCCCTAGGTCGACTCAGCCTCGAATGTGTACCCTGGTGCGGTGGGTAATCAACATCCCCACAAGGGGGGGGGGAGACAAAGGCGGCCGGGCGTGGTGCCGGCCACCCACCCGCTCGTGTGCCGTGCCGGCCTTCATAGGTGCTACTCGCTAACAGCACTTGCCCCAGCAGTCCGTTAAGGCTACACGGGGCATCTTTGTTTGTTGTTGATGTAGCGTGTGCTTTTGTCGTTTGAATCATATCACGGGGCTCCGAAAGTCAAAATGCGCGAACTTACGACTGGCGCACATTTTAAGTGGATCTGTCAAGAATAATTTAGCGTTGCGGGGATTTTTTTCCTCCCTTTCTCCTAAATATCCTGTTGACGCGTCAACTTAGCGGTGAGATGCATCACGAGTTGCTGTTTACGCGATGGCTTTCCCAAGCACAGCCAAGAGCGTTTAGACTGAAATGTGTATTATACTGGTAGGAACCTCCTGGTTACACCAGCCCACAGGGGATTATTGTGTCCGTCCGTCCGTCCGTCCGTCGTGCATCCAAAAATTGGAGTGGGTGGGGCTGGGTGGAGAGGGGAGGGTGGGGAGGGGCTGGGTGGGGAGGGAGGGGCTGGGTGGGGGGTGGGAGGGGTGGGGCTGGGTGCGGAGGGTGGGAAGGGGCTGGGTGGGGAGGGTGGGGAGGGGCTGGGGGGTGGGAGGGGTGGGGAGGGTGGGGAGGGGCTGGGTGGGGAGTGGAGGGTGGGGAGGGGCTTTGGGTGGGGAGGGTGGGGCTGGGTGGGGGGTGGGAGGGGTGGGGCTGGGTGGGGAGGGGCTGGTCACCCCGTGGTGCCCTTATAAAACTCAACGTTTCACCTACTCACGCCGGCTTGTGCCCGCCCTCACAGTCGGGCATATTTGCGGAATACACCACGCCGCCGTTGACCCTGCAGGCCATTGACCGAGCAACCCAACGTTCCTACCAGCTCCCTCCGCAGGAATGTGTTTATGACTCTGCAATGTTTACTGGTCAACATCCTGCTACGTATTAACTGCAAACCTGGTTTAGGGGGATTTCACTCAGCCCATCATCTTTTCGCGGGTCGATAAAATAACTACCTTAGTGGTCCACTTTGTGGGGGGGGGGAAAGTAAATCGTGGTTGTCCTACAGAAAGGAATGTGGAATTTCCAACATTGGCTCAGGGCTGCGAACAGGAGACTGTAATTGTCTCAATCATAATAACTGCAGCACCATTGTTCACCCATTACCTTGGCAAATGTACTCAACACATGGCCACGTACGTATACAATAAGGGGCCGTCCATAAATGACGTCACGCGATAATGGACGATTTTTGACCCCCCCCCCTCCCCCTTCGTCACACGACGTCACAAAAAGTCAGACCCCCATCTCCCAAAAAAAATTAAACATTGCTTCAAATCGCTTTAAACTATTGTCATTGTAGTGCGTATTTAATGTGGCGCTGCACTCTGATGTTGGAGAAAACATTTATTAAAAAGTCAATTTAATTAAGTAGAACGTTTCAATTTAAAGCTTTCATGACTGCAGGGATTCATCTTCTTGGTTCTTTCGGTAAAGTCACGTAGAAGGGAAATAATAAAATAATAAAAAGAAAACATCATTGTATTTTATTATGATTTATTTTTATTATTTATTACTTCCCTTCTACATAACTTTACCGAAAGAACCAAGAAGATAAGTAGAACGTGTTGTCTATATTTATTTAAAGTTGTGCATTTTGATGTGACGTCACATTTCTCACCCCCCCCCCCCGTCACAAATATCTGACCCCCCCCCTCTCCCCCAGGTGCGTGACGTCATTTATGGACGGCCTCTAAGCTATAACAAAAACAATATATATTGTTTTATTTTACAATGTAAGACCCCACTGACCTGGCTATCACAAATGATAGCTCAACGAAGTGTGCTTATAATCATCATCATCATCACGTGGACATTTATAGCGGCCAAATTACTCTAAACGTCGTGATGTTGATTCTAAATGTGGAGAGAGAAACCGGAGGTCACGGAAAAAAATCCACGCGACCGCGGTGAGAGAGAGAGACACGCAAACTCCAAATATACAGCAGCAGGCATCGTCAGGGTCGGGATCGAACCCACGACCTCCTGTGTACCAGGCGAGGTAGTTAACATCTCCTAGCCACCGTGATGACGATGATGATGAAAGAGAGAGACACGCAAACTGCACATGTAGAGCAGGCATCGTCAGGGTAGTGATCGAACCCACGACCTCCTGTATACCAGGCGAGGTAGTCAACATCTCCACGGGGAGAGAGAGAGACACGCAAACTCCAAATATACAGCAGCTGACATTGTCAGGGTTGGGATCTAACCCACGACCTCCTGTATGCCAGGCGAGGTAGTTAACATCTCCTAGCCACCGTGACAATGATGAGAGAGAGACACGCAAACTCCAAATATACAGCAGCTGACCTTGTCAGGGTTGGGATCTAACCCACGACCTCCTGCATCCCGGGCGAGGTAGTTAACATCTCCTAGCCCACAACCCTGTCGCCCCCCCACCCCCCAGTTGCTAATTAAGTGTCAATTGCGGCCGGTGGCTAATTTGCCTCGTTAATTGGTGCCGCAGAATCACGGAGGAGGAGTCACGAAATGTTCCGTCAAACCTCCGACTGAGCGCTCCTCCTGCGCCACCGGTCCCAGCCGCCGCTCTCCATCGCTTGAGTCCGGCAGGAGCTTTGATGTAGCCTTGTCGTTTCTTGTCTAAGGCGAGAGTGGTGTTTTGTTGTTGTTGTTGTTGTGGTGGTTGTTGTGGTGGTTGTTGTGGTGCTTTTAAATCGCCTAAGAATATGAAGCAAGTTGTGTTTCAGCTTCTGAAATTGAGAGGGGGAGGGTGGGTGGTGGTGGTTTTATTTAAGTTTCGCGTTTCTCTTCAGCCACTCACACAGTCACCCACGCAGTCACCCACACAGCTACCCACACAGTCACTCATACAGTCACCCACAGCCACCCACACAGCCACCCACAGCCACCCACACAGCTACCCACACAGTCACTCACACAGCCACCCACACAGCCACCCACACAGCCACTCACAACCACCCACAGCTACCCACACAGCCACCCACAGCCACCCACACAGCTACCCACACAGTCACTCACACAGCCACCCACACAGCCACTCACAACCACCCACAGCTACCCACACAGCTACCCACAGTCACCTACAGCCTCACCTACAGCCTCCCACACAGCCTCCCACACAGCCACCCACACAGCCTCCCACACAGCCACCCACACAGCCACCCACAGCCTCACCTACAGCCTCCTACAGCCTCACCTACAGCCTCCTACAGCCTCACCTACAGCCTCCCACACAGCCACCTACAGCCTCACTTACAGCCTCCTACAGCCTCACCTACAGCCTCCTACAGCCTCACCTACAGCCTCCCACACAGCCTCCTACAGCCTCACCTCCAGCCTCCCACACAGCCTCCTACAGCCTCACCTACAGCCTCCTACAGCCTCCTACAGCCTCACCTACAGCCTCCTACAGCCTCCTACAGCCTCACCTACAGCCTCCCACACAGCCACCCACACAGCCTCCTACAGCCTCCCACACAGCCTCCCACACAGCCACCCACAGCCACCCACAGCCTCACCTACAGCCTCCTACAGCCTCCTACAGCCTCACCTACAGCCTCCTACAGCCTCCTACAGCCTCACCTACAGCCTCACCCACAGCCTCACCTCCAGCCTCCTACAGCCTCTTACAGCCTCCTACAGCCTCACCTACAGCCTCCTACAGCCTCACCTACAGCCTCCTACAGCCTCCTACAGCCTCCTACAGCCTCACCTACAGCCTCCTACAGCCTCACCTACAGCCTCACCCACAGCCTCACCTCCAGCCTCCTACAGCCTCACCTACAGCCTCCTACAGCCTCACCTACAGCCTCCTACAGCCTCCTACAGCCTCCTACAGCCTCACCTACAGCCTCCTACAGCCTCACCTACAGCCTCACCCACAGCCTCACCTCCAGCCTCCTACAGCCTCACCTACAGCCTCCTACAGCCTCACCTACAGCCTCACCCACAGCCTCACCTCCAGCCTCCTACAGCCTCACCTACAGCCTCCTACAGCCTCACCTACAGCCTCACCCACAGCCTCACCTCCAGCCTCCTACAGCCTCCTACAGCCTCACCTACAGCCTCCTACAGCCTCCTACAGCCTCACCTACAGCCTCCTACAGCCTCACCTACAGCCTCCTACAGCCTCACCTCCAGCCACTCGTGGCGGCGTTTCCGCCTTGCCTCGTCGGTTACCACGGGAAACGCGTGACGCGCACCGGCGTTAAACACCGAGCGCTCTCAGTAAATAGTTTTTATTTTTAAACACGTAGTAAGTAGGCTGTCGTGAGCAAAATCATCAATAAAAAAATTGTGGGGGGGTGGGGGGTGTTAGATAAATATATAAATGTATGTTAAAAAAATATTTAAAAAATAAATATTAATTAAAAACCACACAGTCAGTGGCAATTCTGTGAACTTGCCACTAGGAGGGGCTGTCTCGTGCGTGACCCCCAGAGAATTCGGTGTTAAATTCAGATGAGAGGTCAGATCCGTACTGCGTTGCAGGCGTTTCAATAGATGCACGACAATTGTAATGTTCTTGGTTCTTTCGGTAAAGTCACGTAGAAGGGAAATAATAAAATAATAAAAATAAAACATAATAAAATAATTTTTCTTGGTTCTTTCGGTAAAGTCACGTAGAAGGGAAATAATAATAAAATAATAAAATAAAACATAATAAAATAATTTTTCTTGGTTCTTTCGGTAAAGTCACGTTGAAGGGAAAGAATAAAATAATAAAAATAAAACATAATAAAATAATTCTCACGACGTTTCGGCCACAACGCAAGCAGCCGTCCTCAGGTGAAGAACAGGTCTGTCGGAAAGACAGTGGGAAAGATAGACCTGTTCATTCAGACGCTGTCTTTCCGACAGACCTGTTCTTCACCTGAGGACGGCTGCTTGCGTTGTGGCCGAAACGTCGTGAGAATTATTTTATTGTATTATTTTTATTATTTTATTATTTCCCTTCTACGTGACTTTACCGAAAGAACCAAGAATAGGAATCCCTGCAGTCACGAAAGCTTTCAATCGAAAAAAAAGATGATGATGTTGATGATGTATATGTTGATGATGTTGATGATGATGATGATGTTGATGATGATGTTGATGATGATGTTGATGATGATGTTGATGATGATGTTGATGTTAATGATGATGATGTTGATGATGTTGATGATGTGAATGACGCTGTCTTTCCGACAGACCTGTTCTTCACCTGAGGACGGCTGCTTGCGTTGTGGCCGAAACGTCGTGAGAATTCTATTTTATTATGTTTTATTTTTATTATTTTATTATTTCCCTTCTACGTGACTTTACCGAAAGAACCAAGAATAGGAATCCCTGCAGTCACGAAAGCTTTAAATCAGGACTTTGTGCTGTTACCTTGCTGTAGTCTGGAACTGTTATTGTAGTTGCTCAAGCTTGAAATTGTTGTAAAAAAGAAATCGGCATGAATTGATCTACTTTTCAATTCGTACTTATGTGTTTTCTTTATTTAGTTTAGTTATTTGCTTATCTTTCCTGCACGCCTATCGTGCATTTGTGTTGTTTCTTGTTGTTCTAAACCCGTCTCATACTGAACATCTGTGGGAAAAAGAGCTTCTTCATAGCTCATTAAAATTACTCTGATTCATCAAACGGTGGATAGACCACGCCAAACAACGGTGATCACCATTAACATCACCACCAACCACAACGCTATTGCTATCGTAACATTTCAACGGAGTCATCGATAATTGCGGCAAACTCTTTGACATCGTCAAGAAGAATTCTCAATAACAACAAATGTCACGGGTTTGTGCCCTGGTCACCATGACTACGGGTTGTGCCCTGGTCACCATGACTACGGGTTGTGCCCTGGTCACCATGACTACGGGTTGTGCCCTGGTCACCATGACTACGGGTTGTGCCCTGGTCACCATGACTACGGGTTGTGCCCTGGTCACCATGACAACGGGTTGTGCCCTGGTCACTATGACTACGGGTTGTGCCCTGGTCACCGTGATTACGGGTTGTGCCCTGGTCACCATGACTACGGGTTTCTGCCCTGGTCACCATGACTACGGGTTTGTGCCCTGGTCACCATGACAACGGGTTGTGCCCTGGTCACTATGACTACGGGTTGTGCCCTGGTCACCATGACTACGGGTTGTGCCCTGGTCACCATGACTACGGGTTTCTGCCCTGGTCACCATGACTACGGGTTTGTGCCCTGGTCACCATGACTACGGGTTGTGCCCTGGTCACCATGACAACCACCCAGCTGGCGTCACCATAGCAACCAGATCGTTGGGGCCCATCGTTTAGCCTCTCCCCACGCTACAATTAGCTCCCTACCAGGAATAAAGTCGCTAATTTTAGCTCAATATTAATGAATTAAGTCGCTTCGTTTACCACACTATTATTAATGAACTCGCTTCTTTTAACTCACTATTAATTCACTGGCTTCTTTTACCTCGCTGTTAATTCACTCGCTTATTTTAATGCACTATTATCAATTAACTAGTTTGTTTTTTACCTCTCTATCATTAATTAACTCGATTTTTTTACCTCCCTTATTTCACTCGTTTATATTACATCGTTGTTAATAATTAACTCGCTTCTGTTACATCACTCTCATTAATTTACTCGATTATTTTACCTCAATATCATGAATTAACTCGCTTATTTTTACCTCGTTATTAATTTACTCGCTTATTTTACCTCAATATCATGAATTAACTCGCTTATGATAATTGGTTCTTTACCCTTCTATCTGGCAACAAAACTGACACCTTTTTTACAAGGAGTCATGTTTGCATAGACCGCAATACCTGCAGTCATAATACATTGCGGTCTATGCAAACATGACTCCTTGTAAAAAAGGTGTCAGTTTTGTTGCCAGATAGAAGGGTAAAGAACCAATTATCATATTTTTACTGGCAAATGAGGTTCCCATAGTGTAACTCGCTTATTTCACCTCACTTATTAATTAATTCGCTTCTTTTACATCACCACCATTAATTTACTCGCTTATTTTACCTCAATATCATTAATTAACTCGGTTATTTTCACCTCACTTATTAATTAATTCACTTATTTTACCTCAACATTATTAATTTACTCGGTTATTTTCACCTCACTTATTAATTAATTCGCTTATTTTACCTCAAAATGATTAATTTACTCGGTTATTTTTACCTCACTTATTAATTAATTCGCTTATTTTACCTCAATATCATTAATGAACTAGGTTATTCTTACCTTATTATTAATCTACTCGCTTCTTTTACCTCAATATCATTAATGAACTCGCTTATTTCACCTCACTTATTAATTAATTCGCTTCTTTTACCTCAATATCATTAATGAACTCGCTTATTTCACCTCACTTATTGATTAATTCGCTTCTTTTACATCACCACTATTAATTTACTCGTTATTTTACCTCAAGATCATTAATGAACTCGCTTATTTCACCTCACTTATTCATTAATTCGCTTATTTTACATCACCACTATTCATTAACTCGCTTCTTTCACCTCACTGTTAATGAACTCGCTTCTTTAACCTCACCGTTAATTAACGCGCTTATTTTACCCCGCTATTAGTGAACTTGTTATATATTTTTGTGCCTCACGATGACTTTACCCGCCAATTCACCTGCAGCCTGCACGTGTCGATAATGACCTCCACCAACCATAAATTATAATACAGCGTTTATTTTAAACGTGGGTGTCTCTGTGTGTGTGTCTGTGTGTGTGTGTGTCTGTATGTGTGTCTGTGTGTGTGTGTGTCTCTGTGTGTGTGTGTCTATGTGTGTCTGTGTGTGTGTGTCTATGTGTGTGTGTGTGTCTATGTGTGTGTGTGTGTGTCTGTGTGTGTGTCTGTGTGTGTCTCTGTGAGTGTGTGTGTCTGTGTGTGTGTCTCTGTGTGTGTGTGTGTCTGTGTGTATCTGTGTGTCTGTGTATATGTGTGTGTGTCTGTGTGTGTGTGTGTCTGTGTGTGTGTCTGTGTCTGTGTGTCTATGTGTGTCTGTGTGTGTGTGTCTGTGTGTGTGTGTCTCTGTGTGTTTCTGTGTGTGTCTATGTGTGTGTCTCTGTGTGTCTCTGTGTGTCTATTTATGTCTGTGCGTGTGTCTGTGTGTGTGTCTCTATTTGTGTCTATGTGTGTGTCTGTGCGTGTGTCTCTGTCTATGTGTATGTCTGTGTGTATGTGTGTCTGTGTGAGTCTCTGTGTGTCTGTGTCTCTATGTGTGTCTGTTGTGTGTCTCTGTGTGTCTGTGTCTATATGTGTGTCTGTGTGTGTCTCTGTGTGTCTCTATTTGTGTCTGTGTATGTGTGTCTGTGTGTCTATGTGTGTCTGTGCGTGTGTCTCTGTGTGTCTGTCTGTGTGTGTTACTATTTGTGTCTGTGTGTGTCTCTATTTGTGTCTGTGCGTGTGTCTCTGTGTGTGTCTGTGTGTGTCTGTGTGTGTGTCTCTATTTGTGTATGTGTGTGTGTCTATGTGTGTCTCTGTGTGTGTCTGTGTCTGTGTGTGTCTCTATTTGTGTATGTGTGTGTGTCTATGTGTGTCTGTGTGTGTGTGTGTCTCTATTTGTGTCTGTGTGTGTGTCTGTGTGTGTGTCTCTGTGTTTCTGTGTGCGTGTCTATGTGTGTCTGTGTGTGTCTGTGTGTGTGTCTCTGTGTGTCTATTTATGTCTGTGCGTGTGTCTGTGTGTGTGTCTCTATTTGTGTCTATGTGTGTGTCTGTGTGTCTGTGTGTTTGTCTCTGCGTGTCTCTGTGTGTCTCTGTGTTTCTGTGTGTCTGTGTGTGTGTCTGTGTGTTTGTCTCTGTGTCTCTCTGCGTGTCTCTGTGTGTCTGTGTGTGCCTCTGCTAGTGTAAGCGGTCAGCACGCAGCGCTAAGAACCCGGCGACCCGAGATCGATTCCCGCTCACGGCCACCAAGACCACCAGTGACGATTATCTGAACCGGTCCTGGGCCTCCCCTAGGTAGACTGAGCCTCAAATGAGTACCTGGTGCGGTGTGTAAACATCGTGCACTGGGGAGACAAAGGCGGCCGGGTGTGGTGCTGGCCACCCACCACCTCATGTGACGTGCCAACCTTCCATAGGTGCTCGCTATTCGCTAACAGCACCTGTTGCTACACTCTTTAAAGTCTACACGGGGGATCTTTGTCGTCGTCTGTGGGACAAGATTGTTATTAATGGATTAATGTATGCTATGCACACCCCACCCCTGAAGGCGTGAAAACTAAAAAAAGAAAATCCCACAAAGGTCACCCATATGAACACAAAATAATCTAACATATTTTAAGATTAACAATAATTAAGCTGCAAAGCTTCATATTCTTAGTTTTTTTCGGTAAAGTTACGTAGGTAAAATAGAAAAATTAATAAAAGTAAAATAAAAAATGAAATAAAAATCACGACGTTTCGGAGGCAACACAAGCTTCCGTCTTCAGGTGGAACCGTCACAGCTCGATTGCTGTTTCGAGTGAGAGAAATTCCAAGGAACAGTATTAGTATCACCCTCAACCAGTATATATATAAATACTGTGTTCTTGGAATTTCTCTCACTTGATACAGCAATCGTGCTGTGACGGTTCCACCTGAAGACGGAAGCTTGTGTTGCCTCCGAAACGTCGTGATTTTTTTTTATTTTACTTTTATTAATTTTAATTTTTTTACCCACGTGACTTTACCGAAAAAACCTAATAATATTAATCCTTGCAGTCATGAAAGCTTCAAATCTAGAATGAATGCCCTCTACGGGCAGGAATTGCACCTATCTGTTAGAGTTTTTAACAGACAACGAGACAAGAAGTCACAGCTTCTCGAGAGATGCCGCGATAACAAGGTCATACCCATCGCTTTCAATATATACAAGGACTGTTTTCTTGAAATTTCTCTCACTTGATACAGCTGTCGTGGCTGTGACGGTTCCACCTGAAGACGGAAGCTTGTGTTGCCTCCGAAACGTCGTGATTTTTATTTTATTTGTATTTTACTTTTATTAATTTAGATTTTTTTACCCACGTGACTTTACCAAAAAAAACTAAGAATATGGATCCTTGCAGTCACGAAAGCTTCAAATCTAGAATTATAGATAGGTACACGTGGTGAAAGGCACGCCACTTGCTAGCGGAACGGATGCCAAACACATGAAGCTATAGTGTGGAATTCGGCCTACTCTTCCAAACTAATCAGGCATCTCGGTAGAGGTTTGAGTGTCCACAACTTTGCCCCAATAACTTGACTGTGTGATCTGTGTGCATTTGTACTGCGGTGCAGAGGGTGCATTAAAGATTTGAAGCATTCGTGACTGCAAGGATTCATACTGTTAGTTCTTTTGGTAAAGTCACCATGTAGGTAAAAAATTAAAAAATATTTAAAATTAATAAAAGTACAATAAAAATTCTAGATTTGAAGCTTTCGTGACTGCAAGGATTCATACTCTTAGTTCTTTCGGTAAAGTCACGTAGGTAAAAAATGAAATAAAAATTAATAAAAATCAAACAATAAAATCACCGTCACAGCAAAATATATTTTGCTTAATTTTAATTTCATTTTTTACCTACGTGACTTTACCGAAAGAACTAAGAGTATGGTGGATTAAAGGTTTGTGACCTCTGGATTGCAAGTGTCCCATCTCTTCACATCCATCATTTTCTTGATACGATGCAATTGTTTAAGTTCGCCTTGTGTATAATCTTCTATACATCGTGGACATCTGTGAAAAAAGAGTTTCAGTGCTCATTGTATTCCTCCAGTCTGAAATGAAGATTCTGATATTTTGAGAGTTGTATTGGAGACATAACCTCCTGGTTACAACAGCCCACAGGGGATTATTGTGTCCGTCCGTCCGTCCGTCGTCCATCCAAAAATGGGAGGGGTGGGGCTGGGTGGAGAGGGGAGGGTGGGGAGGGTGGGGAGGGTCTGGATTGAACCCACGACCTCCTGTACACCAGGCGAGGTAGTTAACATCTCCTAGCCACCGTGATGATGATAAGAGAGACACGCAAACTCCAAATATACAGCAGCAGGCATCGTCAGGGTCTGGATCGAACCCACGACCTCCTGTAGACCAGGCGAGGTAGTTAACATCTCCTAGCCACCGTGATGATGATGAGAGAGAGAGACACGCAAACTCCAAAAATACAGCAGCAGGCGTCAGGGTCTGGATCGAACCCACGACCTCCTGTACACCAGGCGAGGTAGTTAACATCTCCTAGCCACCGTGACTCGCCAATCCCTATCCAGAGTTTGCTTGTCTTGAATCGACGCGGCTGAATTGGTGTACTCCCGTGTGGTTGATGAGTTGTGTAAAAATATCTATTTTTTAAATTTATGTTTAATGTGAAGAGATTGGCACGTCCGCGAGATGTTTCTCATTATTTATGATAAGCACGCTGCAATAATGTGTCTTAGCCACTAGGTGGCTGCAGTCTGCTGGGTTGTAATCTGGAAAACAAAATATTATTTGGGTCTTTCTTAAAAGTCACGTAGATAGGTTCAAATTAATGAAAAATAAAATTAAAACGACGACGTTTCGATCACAACACAAGCAATCGGCATTCTCGTTTTCCCCTCCTGATGACGATGGCTCGTGTTGCGATCGAAACGTCGTAGTTTTTATTTTATTTTAATAAATTTGAACCTATCTACGTGACTTTACCGAAAGACCCAAATAACATGAATTCCAGCAGTCACGAAAGCTTTAAGTTAAGACTGGACAAAAAGTGTTGAAACTTGATTCGGAGCTGTGTGTCTATGTTGTGTGTCTATGTTGTGTGTCTCTCTGTGTGTGTCTGTGTTGTGTCTTTCTCTGTGTGTCTCTGTGTTGTCTCTCTCTCTGCTTGTGTGTCTGTCTGTGTGTCTATGTTGTGTGTCTCTCTCTGTGTGTCTCTGTGTGTCTCTCTGTGTGTGTCTATGTTGTGTGTGTCTCTCTGTGTGTCTATGTTGTGTGTGTCTCTCTGTGTGTCTCTGTGTGTGTCTCTCTCTGTGTGTCTCTGTGTTGTCTCTCTCTCTGCTTGTGTATCTGTGTGTCTCTCTCTGTGTGTCTATGTTGTGTGTCTCTCTCTCTGTGTGTCTCTGTGTGTGTCTCTCTCTGCTTGTGTATCTGTGTGTCTCTCTCTGTGTGTCTATGTTGTGTGTCTCTCTCTGTGTGTCTCTGTGTTGTCTCTCTCTGCTTGTGTGTCTATGTTGTGTCTCTCTCTGTGGTATCTCTCTCTGCTTATGTGTCTGTCTGTGTGTCCCCGTGTCTGTGTTTTGTCTCTCTCTCTCAAATGTAGCAATCTTTGGAAGAACGTAATCAACCAGGTAGGGTGTTGACTGTTGTGTTAGCCGACTCTCTGTGTTGTATTGCATTATATTTCTAAGTTTACTAGGTTTGTTTTCGCTTTCATTTGTACCTGATGATGATTGCTCGTGTTGCAATCGAAACGTCGTATGCTATTTATTATTTTTTGATCATTTTTACGTGACTTTACTGAAAGAACCAAAAAGTAAAAAATGTTTACCATAATTTGATGAATGATTTCCAGCTTGAGAGCGGTTGATGCATCAGCTGAGTCCGTCTGTCTATCCGCGTGTAAGGGGCCGTCCATAAATGACGTCACGCAACTGGGGGGGGTGGGGGGGTCAGACATTTG
This sequence comes from Lampetra fluviatilis, assembly GCF_964198595.1. Lineage (NCBI taxonomy): Eukaryota > Metazoa > Chordata > Hyperoartia > Petromyzontiformes > Petromyzontidae > Lampetra > Lampetra fluviatilis. The sequence goes on from NC_136339.1 coordinate 3,436,351, forward strand.
TGACGATGTGTGACGAAGGGGGGGGGGGGGGTGAGAAATGTGACGTCACATCAAAATGCGCAACTTTAAATAAATATAGACAACACGTTCTACTTAATTAAATATACTTTTTTTTATAAATGTTTTCTCCTACAACATCAGAGTGCAGCGCCACATTAAATACGCACTACAATGACAATAGTTTAAAGCGATTTGAAGCATGTTTTTTTGGGGGGGGTGGAGGGGGCAGAGCTTTGTGACGTCATATTTGAGGGTGGGGGGGGGTCTGACTTTTTGTGACGCCGTGTGACGAAGGGGGGGGGGGGTCAAAAATCGTCCAAAATCGCGTGACGTCATTTATGGACTGCCCCTAACATCGGGGTCATGGTGATTCTCACAGAGTTGATCCGATACGAGTGGAACTCTGGTGTTGAGTTGCTACTTGGAACTCACCCTGCTGATAACCGGACCACGTTCATCACAGGGTGAGAATTAGTGAGCTCTGTTCGCCTGTCTGTAACGTGGAGGTCACGGCAACTCCCATAGAGTTGATCCCATATGAGTGGAACTCCGGTGTAGAGTTGAGCTGCTACTAGGAACTCACCCTGCTGATAACCGGACCACGCTGATCACAGGGTGAGAATTAGTGAGCTCTGTCTGTCTGTCTGTAGCGTGGAGGTCACGGCAACTCCCATAGAGTTGATCCCATATGAGTGGAACTCCGGTGTAGAGTTGAGCTGCTACTATGAACTCACCCTGATGTTAACCGGACCACGTTAATCACAGGGTGAATTAGTGAGCTCTGTCCGTCTGTCTGTAACGTGGAGGAAACGGTAAGTCCCATAGAGTTGATCCCATATGAGTGGAACTCCGGTGTGGAGTTGAGTTGCTATAGGCGACTTATCCTGTAGAAAAACCGGACCGTATGGATAAAAGCGTGGCCCAAAACTTCTGTTAGCCGGTCAAAAAAATTGATTTTTAAATCCTTTATATTAAGTTCGCTTGCTTGCTTAGGACCGTGCAAATCTTTCGGTCGTTTTTTAACCCACTTCCCGTGATCCAATCGAGCTGACATTTTGCACACAGACTCGTTGTGCGTGACAATTTCTTTTCGTGACATTTTTTTTCTCCAAAATTTTACACTTCTTAGGACAAAAATATTATATTTAATTACCAATTGCTTAATGCTGCCATGCAATCATCTGACCCATAGGTGGCAGCCATCTCAAGCCAGAGGACGAGAGGACTCTAGCCGCCACGCATATAAAGGATTTATAGTGAAAAACTTTGTTTTTATGGGTTATACTTGTTTGTTGTCGTTTTTTCCAGGCTCCTCCGGGTTTTCCCCTCCACATTTAGAAGCGACATCGCGCACTTTAGACTATTTTGGCTGCTTATACAATCTAGATTTGAAGTTTTCGTGACTGCAAGGATCCATACTCTTTGGTTCTTTCGGTAAAGTCACGTAGGTGAAACATTTTTAATAAACAAAAAAGTTATAAAATGAAATTTTATATTTTTTATGTTTTCACCTACGTGACCTTACCGAAAGAACCAAAGAATTTGCTTATACATTTCCACGCGGTGGTGATGATTATAAGGCCACTTCGCTTCTGAAAAAGCTGTAGAGCTCATTGGGCCTTAGCTGGTAAAATAGAAAACAAATGCTTAGTTTGGGTGTATTTATTTATTTTTAGTGAATTGGCTTATCCTTCATATACTGTACTCTGCACTCCTATCATCGTTTTGTATTGCTTAGTTGTAATTAAATTCTGATCCCGTGCGCCTACTGGACATCTGTGAAAGACAGCTTCTTAGAGCTCATGGGATTTCTCCAGGATAAATAGAGATTATGATTCTGAACATGAACTATGAACTAAACGATTTTTTTTTGTTATTTTACCAGGCGAGGCCTGGCCACAAATGATAGCTCAACGAAGTGGAGCTTATTATCAATCGGACATTTATAGCAGTCAAATTCTCTGGACACGTGGCCACGGGGAGAGAGAGACACGGAAACTACAAATATACAGCAGCAGCAGGCTTCAGGGTCGGGATCGAACCCACGACCTCCTGTACACCAGGCGAGGTAGTCAACATTTCCTAGCCACCGTGATGATGATGAGAGAGAGAGAGACACGCAAACTCCAAATATACAGCAGCAGCAGGCGTCAGGGTCGGGATCGAACCAACGACCTCCTGTACACCAGGCGAGGTAGTTAACATCTCCTAGCCACCGTGATGATGATGATGATGAGAGAGAGAGACAGGCGAGGTAGTTAACATCTCCTAGCCACCGTGATGATGATGAGAGAGAGACACGCAAACTCCAAATATACAGCAGCAGGCGTCAGGGTCGGGACAGAACCCACGGCCTCCTGTACACCAGGCGAGGTAGTTAACATCTCCTAGCCACCGTGATGATGATGAGAGAGAGAGACACGCAAACTACAAATATACAGCAGCAGGCGTCAGGGTCGGGATCAAACCCAGGCCCTCCTGTACACCAGGTGAGTTATTTAACAAATCGGCACCGTGGCGCCCGTGTATATATTTTAGTTTCACATCAAATTATCCGATTTAAAGCTTTCGTGACTGCAGGGATTCATCTTCTTGGTTCTTTCGGTAAAGTCACGTAGAAGGGAAGTAATAAAATAATAAAAATAAAACATAATAAAATAATTCTCACGACGTTTCGGCCTTCACCTGAGGACGGCTGCTTGCGTTGTGGCCGAAACGTCGTGAGAATTATTTTATTATGTTATATTTTTATTATTTTATTACTTCCCTTCTACGTGACTTTACCGAAAGAACCAAGAAGATGAATCCCTGCAGTCACGAAAGCTTTAAATCGAAATTTTATAATGTTTTATTTTTATTATTTTATTATTTTATTTGTATTATTTTATTATGTTTAATTTTTATTATGTTATTACTTCCCTTCTACGTGACTTTACCGAAAGAACCAACAAGATCAAATTATCCCTCCTCGGCAATTTTGCTGGCGCTATTTCTCCGACCGCTTACCTCGCCTGTTGTAAATTTGAGAAAACATCTAACAAAAAATATAATAACGTCGTGTCAGGATCAGCGGGGTTAATTGCAACTGGAGTGCCTGTACCTTTGCTGATCAGGGGAGGTGTGTGTGGGGGGGGGGGGGTAGTGGGGGCTTGGGGGTGGTGTGGTGCTCTTTGGAAGCCTGCTGGGTCAAAAGTTATTCCGCTAATTGGATGTGGAGTCAAACATCGCAAGCCCAATGTCAGAGCAGATCTAAAAACATTTTTTTTTTATCACAAGAGCGCCTGGCTCTCACACTGGGGCTTTGCAATCATTTGCATGAGAATGTTAAACCTCGTTGATTGGATATCGCCTGTAGTTCTACATTTGAAGCTTTCGTGACTGCAAGGATTCATATTCTTAGGTTTGTTCGGTAAAGTCACCAGGTAGGTAAAACATTAAAATTAATAAAAGTAAAATAAAAATCACGACGTTTCGGAGGCAACACAAGCTTCCGTCTTCAGGTGGAACCGTCACAGCCACGACAGCTGTATCAAGTAAATGAGAGATTGCAAGAGCTACCACTCCGTTTATATAATGGTTGGAGAGGGGGGAAGGGCCAAGTACGGCACACTTTTTATTAATATGGTAAGGTGAGGCTTAAGAGGCTGAGCCTTTGTTATATTAATAAAAAGTGTGCCGTACTTGGCCCTTCCCCCCCTCTCCAACCATTATATATACGGAGTGGTAGCTCTTGCAATCTCTCATTTACTTAATACAGCTGTCGTGGCTGTGACGGTTCCACCTGAAGACGGAAGCTTGTGTTGCCTCCGAAACGTCGTGATTTTTATTTTATTTTACTTTTATTAATTTTAATGTTTTACCTACATGGTGACTTTACCGAAATAACCCTAAGAATATCGCCTGTAGCTTTTACAATTGACACACACACACCAAAAATAAATAAATAAAAATATCACACGCAGGTGACCAGGTGACTTGGAGGTCAAACACGCCGAGAGATGTCGCCACGGGGTCAGAGGGGGAGAGGGGGGAGGGTGTTTAAAATCCTGAGGATTCTCGTCATGCCTCCCTTGATTAAAGCCCTGGTTCTTTCATACTCTTAGGTTTTTCGGTAAAGTCACAAAACAAATAAATAAAAATATAATTTAAATAATGATAGAAATAAAATAATAAATCACGACGTTTCGGAGGCAACACAAGTCTCCGTCATCAGGTGGGACCGTCACAGCCAGATTTACTGTCTCAAGTGAGGCAAAATTCCAAAAGTCAAGCTCTTAAATACGAGTTTATGGGGGGAGGGAAGGGGGAGGGGCTTATCTGGATGTGGTAGCCAATGAGTGGAACGTGTTGGGGGGGGTGGGCGGGGCTAAAAGATAACAGTTGGTGCATCTTGTTGATGTTTTACTCGATGTTGGTTCATCTTCTTGGTTCTTTCGGTAAAGTCACGTAGAATGGAAATAATAAAATAATAAAAATAAAACATAATAAAACAATTCTCACGACGTTTCGGCCACAACGCAAGCAGCCGTCCTCAGGTTATTTTATAAAACAATTCTCACGACGTTTCGGCCACAACGCAAGCAGCCGTCCTCAGGTTATTTTATTACTTCCCTTCTACGTGACTTTACTGAAAGAACCAAGAAGATGAATCCCTGCAGTCACGAAAGCTTTAAATCAAAATTCGATGTTGGTTGGCAATCCAAATACAACAAAGGAGAGGAGAGTGCTGTTAAACGCTGGGGATGTCAAACACTCGGTAAAGTACAATAGTTATTGCAGCTCCATACTATTAACATTCCTTCCCTTTATTAATGCTAACCCTACTCCATCCCTTTGATGCTGCTAATCCTACATAATGCACTGGCATAATATGACTTTGAAACCCCCCACCCACCTCCTACGCATTCCACAAGTAGTGACTAATACCATATCTGCATTTCCCATAAATATGCTAAATTCCTCTTGATATGCAAATTATTTTGTCAAGGCGCTCTTCCCCCTCCAACCCAGCTGAAATATACGCTGCCAAGCCTGGTGGTGTTTCATTCAGACGCTGTCTTTCCGACAGACCTGTTCTTCACCTGAGGACGGCTGCTTGCGTTGTGGCCGAAACGTCGTGAGAATTATTTTATTATGTTTTATTTGTATTATTTTATTATTTCCCTTCTACGTGACTTTACCGAAAGAACCAAGAAGATAGAATGGTACCTGTCAAATAAGATGGTCCAAATATGTGCAGTTAAATCTTTTTTTCATGGTTAATAACATCTTTCCAATGTCATGGGACCTCCTTTGCCAGTACCAAAATATACTAATAGGGGTTTCCCCCTTTTTTCTGGCAACAAAACGGACACCTTTTGCAAGGAATCATGCTTACATTAACCACAATACTTGCAGTCAAATGCAAACAAAAAACAACACTCTGATAATTTATGCATTGTCTTTGAAACTGATTGGTCCACACGCTGTCTCTTGTGTGGACCAATCAGTCTCAAAGACAATGCATACATTATCCGAGTATTGTTTTTTGTTTGCATTTGACTGCAAGTATTGTGGTTAATGTAAGCATGTCTCTGGTGTGGACCAATCAGTCTCAAAGACAATGCATAAATTATCAGAGTATCGTTTTTTGTTTGCATTTGACTGCGAGTATTGTGGTTAATGTAAACATGATTCATTGCTAAAAGTGTCAGTTTTGTTGCCAGAAAAAAGGGGAAAAACCCCTATTAGTATCTCTTTCCAATGATTACTCAGTTTGTACCCATCATCACGGTCGAAGCTATGTCCGAACACTTGAACGGAGGAGTCTACCCATTCTCAGGGACCGAGTCAGCGAGCGCGTCCACGACTGCAGGTGAATATTAAGCAACAACAATAGCAGCAACAGCAGCACCAGCACAAAATTACTGCCCGTCGCGCCAAATGTTAATTGTGGCTTTCGACTTGGATAACGTCCAGCTCCGACAATGAAATCACGACATAACGGACATGTTTACTTAATCCCACGACAGAGATTCCCCCGTGTAGCCTTAACGGAATGTTGGAGCAAGTGCTGTTAGCGAGCACCTATGAAGGCCGACACGGCACACGAGGGGGTGGGTGGCCAGCACCGTGCCCGGCCGCCTTTGTCTCCCCATTGCTGATGTTAACGCACCGCACCAGGTTACTCATTTGAGGCTGAGTCGAGCTAGGGGAGGCCCAGGACCGGTTCAGATGTTCGTCACCGGCGTTGGCCGTGGGTGGGAATCGAACCCGGGTCTCAGGGGTTCACAGCACGGACACACAGAAACAGTCGCACACCCCACCACCACACGCATCTCCACCGACAAAAAAAAGACGTAAAATTAACCCGTAAAAACTAAGTTTTTCACTATAAATCCTTTATATGCGTGGCATCGGTTTTATTTTATTATTCATTTCTGTGTTTTTCTTGAGTAAGAGTTTCATTTTGATCACATTGGTATTTTAAATTAAATATGAAAAAAATTTTTTTCTAAAAAGTAGAAAATTTTGGAATTTTTTTTTCACGAAAATAAATTGTCACGCACAACGAGTCTGTGTGAAAAATGTCAGCTCGATTGGATCACGGGAAGTGGGTTAAAAAACGACCGAAAGATTTGCACGGTCGTAAGCACGCAAGCAAGCAAGCAAGTGAACTTAATATAAAGGATTTAAAAAGGTTGATCTATCACAGTTGAGCTATAGCGGCGTTCTTCGGTGCAAAGCCCGTGGGCTACTGATGGCCAGCCCTTGGTGGCATTTCGTGTGGCCCTTCCACGATAATACACAGACGGTGAAAATATCAGTGCCGGATTGAGTTAGTGCGGGGCCTGTAGCATGTGACATTATAAGGGGGCCCGAAATAAAATGTAAAAAAAACACGTAAATATGAAAATACACATTTTTTTTCACGCCTTGTAAATTAATTGTATTTTTTAATGTGCTATACAGCCCAGATAATCCCACAAATCGCTAGCCTTAAATACCCCGGTCGTTCATAAAAGTTGAAGGCGGTATAGTACTATAGCAATAGAGCAAGTGCAGAATCACTGAAACCGGAATTGATAGCTTGAAAGCATTTAGCGCGGGGTCCCTTGAAAGTGCGGGGCCCGTAGCTACTACACGTGTAGCTACTACTACATATGTAGCTACTACTACATATGTAGCTACTACTACGTGTGTAGCTACTACGACTACATGTGTAGCTACTACTACTACTACGTGTATAGCTGCTACTACTACATGTGTAGCTACTACACATGTAGCTACTTTTGCTACGAGAATAACACTGGTCAACACACTTTTTCTGGCACAAGGTATTCCAACGGTTTTAAGGTAATTTTGGGGTGCTGATTCCAAATCTGGCATCAGTTTTTGTCTATCACATCAGCTTTTTGAGATATCAAATATTGCATTTCAAAATAAACTGCAGAAGAAAAATATTAAATAAATGTGGATATCTACATAAGATGATATTATAAACACACTATCCTAAAAATACAGCACCATATTTTGACACTAAAGCAGTCACTGACTCGCAACAACTTGCAATCATAAGTGACGGAGTTAATTTCGGGTAAAATCAATGAAAACGGGTATGCCGATAGCATAAAAATGAGATGTGATAGAGCAAATCTGAGATCATATTTGGAATCAGCACCCTGAAATTAGTCTAAAACAGCTGCAAAAGCCCAGGCCAGAAAACAAAGCTTTTTTTTTTTGACCAGTATAATCCGGCACTGGTCATCATCATCATCGTCATCTTGCTGCTGTCAAACCCAACAATGGTTTTAGAGTGGTGTGGCAGGCCCTCACTCACACACCGGCGGTGTCATATCGGCGCAAATGCCACCCCTCCCTCTGAATATGAGTGAAGAAGGCTGAAGTTGAGGCAGGTCGCGTGGAAGAGTAGGCCAAGTGCCTTATGGAGGCTCTCTCTCAAAATCCCTGTATAGTGGAGATCCTATTCTTTGGTTCTTTCGGTAAAGTCACGTATAAAGATAAAATAATAAATTAAATAATAGCATACTACGACGTTTCGATTGCAACACAAGCAATCGTCATCGGGTATAAAAGAAATAGCAACAAAAGTCTAACCAGAAAACTATAGACAGACATACAAGCAGACAGACATCACAAAGACACACAGAGACACACAGAGAGGCCTCGTCACAGAAACGACCTCTCTCTCTTTGTGCCGATACGTGTTCTCTCTCTCTCTTTGTGTGCTTTGTGATGTCTGTCTGCTTGTATGTCTGTCTATAGTTTTCCTGTTAGATGTTTGTTGCCATTTCTTTTATACCTCATGACGATTGCTTGTGTTGCAATCGAAACGTCGTAGTATGCTGTTATTTAATTTATTATTTTATCTTTATACGTGACTTTACCGAAAGAACCAAAGAATCAGGGGCGGTTTCTTCATTAGGGCGATTGGGCGACGCACCACCAACGTCATTCAACCACAGAGTCACGCTAGCCGTCACTGTCAGCCTCTGGATATAGTCCAATCAGCGTCATGTCACGTTCTGTGGAGCACCGCCTCTTTTTGGGCGATTTCACTCCGGCTGAGAATCGCCCCGAGTGGCCCCATAGACTTACATTCAAAGATGTTTTTTTTCGAACGGGGGGCGCTGCAATGCATTCTCTATGGCTTCCGGGAGGGCTCGCCCTAACGTGCTTACGTCATCATACGTGCTTACGTCATCATACGTAAGCACGTTGCATCCAACAATATAATTTGTCGCCACCTAGTGGAATCTTTAATAAAAGAAACTTGAGTGGATTGTATTAATAGTGAGTATAGAAACAAACAAGATGTATTGTAAGAGTCACTTTATTTTTCATTAATATTAAAGAAGTGAAGTTGCCTTTACATGCTTAAGCTGTTAATTTATCCTTTGCATGGGAGGACCGTATCTTTATAAATGATCCAGACATTTGCCCCCGCCCTGAGAGATTTTGCAGGAGCCGCCACTGCAAAGAATAATTCCTGCAGTCACGAGAGCTCCGAAATTGAGAGTGTAGACCCCTTCCGCCGGCAGTGGCGGATTGAATGCACGTGTGTGCGTTGAACTTCTTACGCACCATGCTCAAGCCATGGAAGCAATTGCAGGGTCTGCGCCTTGATCCTCTCAAATACATTACCGGCTTCGCGGCCACCCGACGAACATTCATCATCTCCAGCAGAGTTGCTTTTCACCTCCTCGTTGAATAAAGGATTATTTTGACGGTAAAAAAAAAAATTACGGTCAATTTTAAACCCATTAGCTGCGGTAGGTAAATATTTTAATCTTGGCTTGCCTGGAGTTTATTTCCACTCACGCTTATACCTCCACAGCATGCCAACTTCCTAATGTAAATTGCCCAGCTGGGTATCAGCTGTTTTGTGAACGGGTGGTGCACGTGGCTGAGTCGTTGCGTCGGTCTCCGCTTGATGTACGTACATGTATGTATATTGATGTATGTATATGTATGTATATTGATGTAAGTATATGTATGTATATTGATGTATGAATATGTATGTATATTGATGTAAGTATATGTATGTATATTGATGTAAGTATATGTATGTATATTGATGTAAGTACATGTATGTATATTGATGTAAGTATATGTATGTATATTGATGTAAGTATATGTATGTATATTGATGTATGTATATGTATGTATATTGATGTAAGTATATGTATGTATATTGATGTACGTACATGTATGTATATTGATGTAAGTATATGTATGTATATTGATGTAAGTATATGTATGTATATTGATGTAAGTATATGTATGTATATTGATGTAAGTACATGTATGTATATTGATGTATGTATATGTATGTATATTGATGTAAGTACATGTATGCATATTGATGTATGTACATGTATGTATATAGATGTATGTACATGTATGTATATTGATGTAAGTACATGTATGTATATTGATGTAAGTATATGTATGTATATTGATGTAAGTATATGCATGTATATTGATGTAAGTATATGTATGTATATTGATGTAAGTACATGTATGTATATTGATGTAAGTATATGCATGTATATTGATGTAAGTATATGTATGTACATTGATGTAAGTATATGTATGTATATTGATGTAAGTACATGTATGTATATTGATGTAAGTACATGTATGTATATTGATGTAAGTATATGTATGTATATTGATGTATGTACATGTATGTATATTGATGTAAGTATATGCATGTATATTGATGTAAGTATATGTATGTATATTGATGTATGTACATGTATGTATATTGATGTAAGTATATGCATGTATATTGATGTAAGTATATGTATGTATATTGATGTAAGTATATGTATGTATATTGATGTATGAATATGTATGTATATTGATGTATGTATATGTATGTATATTGATGTAAGTATATGTATGTATATTGATGTATGAATATGTATGTATATTGATGTAAGTATATGTATGTATATTGATGTAAGTACATGTATGTATATTGATGTAAGTATATGTATGTATATTGATGTATGTACATGTATGTATATTGATGTAAGTATATGCATGTATATTGATGTAAGTATATGTATGTATATTGATGTAAGTACATGTATGCATATTAATGTATGTACATGTATGCATATTGATGTATGTACATGTATGTATATTGATGTATGTGTATGTATGCGTGAGATGTTAACTTGGGGGAGCGGTGGTGCAGCGGTTAGCGCTACGCTGCGCTATGAACCCGGCGACACGGGTTCGATTCCCGCTCACGGCCAACACCCGTGACGATTATCTGAACCGGTCCTGGGCTTCCCCTAGGTCGACTCAGTCTCAAATGAGTACCTGGTGCGGTGTGTAAACATCGCCATTAGGGAGACAAAGGCGGTCGGGCGTGGTGCTGGCCACCCACCCCCTCGTGTGCCGTTGCGGCTTTTAACGGTGCTCGCTAAAAGCACTTGCCCCTACAGTCTGCTAAGGCTATATGGGGGATCTTTGTCTTTGCCTTTGAGATGTTAACTACCTGGCCCGGTACACAGGAGGTCGAGGGTTCGATCCCAACCCTGACGCCTGCTGTATATTTGGAGTTTGCGTGTCTCTCTCTCCCCGTGGAGATGTTAACTACCTCGCCTGGTATACAGGAGGTCGTAGGTTCGATCCCTGACCCTGACGCCTGGAGTTTGCGTATCTCTCTCTCTCTCCCCCAGTATTTTTTTTCCCTCCGGGTCCTCCGGGTATTCCCTCCACATTTCGAATCGATGTGGGTTCAGAATATTTTTTGCTGCTATAAATTTCCACGCTAAGATACGCCACTTCCTTGAGCTATCATTCGTGGCCAGATCGCTTCTGAAAAAAGATAAACAGAGCTTGGTGAGGCCTTACCTGGTTGCAAGAAAAAAAATGAACGTTTTCGCTGTATGAGATGTTAACTACCTCGCCTGGTATACAGGAGGTTGTGGGTTCGATCGCGACCCTGACGCCTGCTGCTGTATATTTGGAGTTTGCGTGTCTCTCTCATCATCATCATCACGGTGACTAGGAGATGTTAACTACCTCGCCTGGTGTGCAGGAGGTCGTGGGTTCGATCGCGACCCTGACGCCTGCTGCTGTATATTTGGAGTTTGCGTGTCTCTCTCATCATCATCATCACGGTGGCTAGGAGATGTTAACTACCTCGCCTGGTATACAGGAGGTTGTGGGTTCGATCCCGACCCTGACGCCTGCTGCTGTATATTTGGAGTTTGCGTGTCTCTCTCATCATCATCATCACGGTGGCTAGGAGATGTTAACTACCTCGCCTGGTATACAGGAGGTCGTGGGGTCGATCCCGACCCTGACGCCTGCTGCTGTATATTTGGAGTTTGCGTGTCTCTCTCATCATCATCATCACGGTGGCTAGGAGATGTTAACTACCTCGCCTGCTATACAGGAGGTCGTGGGTTCGATCGCGACCCTGGCGCCTGCTGCTGCTGTATATTTGGAGTTTGCGTGTCTCTCTCATCATCATCATCACGGTGGGGGGAATAACAGATACCCATTACCTCACACAGAGACACTATACATTCACAGATAGCAATAGACCCACTCATACAGATACCCATAGACTCGCGCAGATACCCATAGATTCACACCAAGACCCAAACACTCACACAGAGACCCTTAGACTCACAGAGACGCAATACACGAACACAGGGACCCATAGACTCGCACAGAGACCCATAGACTCACACAGAGACCCATAGACTCACACAGAGACCCAAAAACTCACACCGAGACCCAAAAACTCACACATAGACCCATAGACTCACACAGCTACCCATAGACTCATACAGAGACCCATAGACTCACACAGATACCCATAGACTCACACAGATACCCATAGACTCACACAGATACCCACAGACTCACACAGAGACCCATAGACTGACACAGAGACTAATAGACCGTCACACACAGACACTACGAACTCACACACATGCCCAGACTCATAGAGGGAGAGAGAGAGGGATAGAGACTCGTTTACTCATTTGGAATATAAATATGGCAGGAGTGTCAAACTCAATCGGACAGCGCTGCCGGTTTGGATGCAAATGTGCCTCCCGCGAGCCAGACAATTGGTGCCTGTGATGATGAAAGTGTAAGAACATAATGAAGAAATAAGAACAGGTTTTACCCATTGTGGCAAGGAAACGGAATATGTTAAGGTCATTCAGTCTGCGCAAACCACACACAGTGCTTGTGGCAAAACATGCAAACGAAGGTGCTCTGATAATTCAGTGTAACAAATTGTATTTTTTATTTTTTTTGTTCCTGGGTAGTAAGTGGTTATATTATTTGGGTCTTTCGGTAAAAGTCACGTAGATATGTTCAAAGAACACTTACTATGCTAATTGTTTTACCCTTCTATCTGGCAACAAAACTGACACCTTTTTTTACAAGGAGTCATGTTTGCATAGACCACAATACCTGCAGCCATAATGCAAACAAAAAACATAACTGATAATGTATGCACTGTCCTTGAAGTTGATTGGTCCACACCCGAGACAGCTTTCCTTAGAGCCTAGTCTCACATGGTGTTGGACCAGATGACGCCAAAAGGCGCACAACTCAAGGACAATGCACCATCAGAGTATGAGAGCTCGGGGTAAGCATTTACACCTGGCTGCAGGTATTGTGGTCTATGCAAACATGACTCCTTGTAAAAAAAAAGTGTCAGTTTTGTTGCCAGATAGAAGGGTAAAAAAACAATTATCATATTTTTTACTGGCAAATGAGGTTCCAATGGTGTGAACACTTAATAGCCAGGACAAGAAGATGGGTTAATTTTCGATTTAAAGCTTTCGTGACTGCAGGAATTCATCTTCTTGGTTCTTTCGGTAAAGTCACGTAGAAGGGAAGTAATAAAATAATAAAAATAAAACATGATAAAATCATTCTCACGACGTTTCGGCCACAACGCAAGCAACCGTCCTCAGATGAAGACCAAGTCTGTTTAATTGTTTTATTATTTCCCTTCTATGTGACATTACCGAAAGAACCAAGAAGATGGGTTAAAATAACCTATCTACGTGACTTTACCGAAAGACCCAAAGAATATGAATTCCTACAGTCACGAAAGCTTTAAGTGAAGATTCAGTCAGTGTTGTTTTCTAATTGCTTATGCCTCAAAAGTACAGAAAATGGGCATTATTCCCCACAAACTTTGCTTTTGTGACCAGTACAGTGATATTTTTAAATGTCTTTATCGTCACTGAGAAAACGTGGTGTGCATTTCCGTCATTCCTTCACGTAAAGTCCTGGTCACAAAAGTAAAGTTTGGTGGGGAACAATAGCCATTTTCTATACTTCTAGATCTGAAGCTTTCGAGACTGCAAGGTAAAGTCACCATGTAGGTAAAAAATAATAATAAAATAATATTATAATAAATGAAAATAACTAGATTAAATCACGACGTTTCGGATGTATCTTCACTTGATACAGTAAATTTAGCTGCGACAGTCATATCAGCACTGCATCGACATCTTTAATCGAACCAACCAAGCGGCTTTCCTTAAAACCATCTGTTGCTACACCACCTAGATTTTATGGCTTACCAAAAATCCATAAAGAAGGTACACTACTATGTACTATCGTCTCCACCATTGACTCACCCACCTACAAACTGGCCTGATTTCTGTCTGAGATCTTACAACCATTCACTGGTAAGACCACCTCAGCTGTACTTAACTCCAGAGGTGTGGACTCGAGTCATGTGACTTGGACTCGAGTCAGACTCGAGTCATGAATTTGATGACTTGCGACTCGACTTGGACTTGCATAACAATGACTTTGTCCCACCTATGAGATGTGGACTCGAGTCATGTGACTTGGACTCGAGTCAGACTCGAGTCATGAATTTGATGACTTGCGACTCGACTTGGACTTGCATAACAATGACTTTGTCCCACCTCTGCTTAACTCAGCTCACTTGGTATCGATAATTAAGGACATCTCACTATCTCCAGGTGATTTGCTTGTCAGTTTCTATGTGGTCTCTTTGTTCCTGTTACTGACACCATTGTAATCATTGAAGATGTGGTCCAACAATGACTGAATGCTGATGTACCGGCCCTGGTGAGACACTGCCTGACCAACGATTACTTCACCTGGAATGGAACATTCTACAAACAAGTTGAAGGCACCCCAATGGGTTTTCCCTTATCTCCAGTTGTAGCCAATGTTTCCATGAAGAAATTTCAGACAGATGCCATCCAGGCATCCACCCTACATCCTTTCTTTTGGAAGAGGTGCTTTATCCACCCGGCGCTCCGCTCGTTGTTGTGAGCGTCGCTCCTCCGCCCTCCGTTGTTGTTGGAGGGCGACTGCCTCCAACTGCCCAGTAGCAGCGTCCTTCACGAGCCTCCTCCTCCACAGAGGCCGATCTTGACACCGCTGGTACCGGTCATCGGCATGTCCACTCAGCTCCACGTCCTCCTGTACCACATCGCTCCATCTCTTCTCTAGCCCCGTGCCGGGTCTTTTCGAACACCCCGTTGACCCGATCTTGACACCGCTGGTACCGGTCATCGGCAAGTCCACTCAGCTCCACGTCCACCTGTACCACATCGCTCCATCTCTTCTCTCGGAACAACACCACGCTCGAAATGTTCTGCCTCGCGGGTTCTCGAGACCATCTGGAGAAGATTCCAGGACACGTGTTGACAATGATGGCCAATACGTGGTAGACGCTTTTACTCTTTTTGAAGCTATTAAAATTACATTTGCTATCATGTCACAGTGCATATTATCCGTTTCTTGTTCCACAAACAAGTATAACCCGTAAAAACAAAGTTTTTCACTATAAATCCTTTATATGCGTGGCGGCTAGAGTCCTCTCGTCCTCTGGCTTGAGATGGCTGCCACCTATGGGTCAGATGATTGCATTGCACCAGTAAGCAATTGGTAATTACATATAATTTTTTTGTCCTAAAAAGTGTAAAATTTTGGGATTTTTTTTCACGAACATTCATTGTCACGCACAACGAGTCTGTGTGCAAAATGTCAGCTCGATTGGATCACGGGAAGTGGGTTAAAAAAACGACCGAAAGCTTTGCACGGTCGTAAGCGCGCAAGCAAGTGAACTTAATATAAAGGATTTAAAAAAAACGATAGCCCCGTGTAAGTGTCACCATTAGTTTGAAGCACCCCAGTGTGTGATATATATATGAGTCGTGAACATTTTAAACATTTTAAAGCCGCGTGGCAGGCCTGAGCAAGGGCATTCGGCGGTGCGTAAAGTATGTGGGGGGGGGGGGGGTGAGACCTGTCTACGAGCGAAGGGTCCGTGATGTTTGAGAAAGACCAGCACCCACTAACTACCCACCTACTCCTCTCGCCCCATGAGCTATGTAGCAATCAAACATTCTGGGCAGGTTTGAAGCTTTCGTGACTGCAAGGATTCACATTCTTAAGTTTTTTCGGTAAAGTCACGTAGGTAAAAAAATATAATTAATAAAAGT